>NW_015150805.1:729867-784632 GCF_000732505.1 Cyprinodon variegatus
TTTTTTTTTTTTTTTCCAGCGGTCCTAATCCTCTTCCATATGATTATAACGTTTATGCAAAAAAAAAAAGGTTTCCATTAATAAAAGTTAAGTCAAAATTATTCGATTTTTCTGTGGCTTTTTTCATTAAATACGGTACGGTTTAAGAAAATAAATGCAAATAAAGTTGTTGCTATTAGACAATCATAAATCTTAAGCAAACTTTAGCAGCTTGAAACTGATTTAAAATGTCTGCATTTTCAATCACTTGGATTTTATCCCTTTAAATGTTGGTAATATTTGCATGATTGATTTTTACAAAAACAAAACAAAAATAACCCCAATGAATGACATCTAATAAATTTGAAAATGTTAATGCTTTGGTGTCTTTAGCTTTAGATAGGCAAAGATTGGATAATTTAAATGTCATACCAGATACTACCTTTGGATACCTTTGTTTTTTTGAGATTTAAATTGGGTTTTGGAGGAGATTAATAAGGCATTTTTTGCAATGTCCATATGGCAGTAAATCTGTTGTAGACAAAAGGTACAATTTCTTTGAATGTGTTTTCTATGTAACCTGATTATGAATAAATTGCTCCACCAGGCAGTGGTCAAAGCCATGGAACTGCTGGCTCAGGAGGGAAAGATAAAGGAGAAAATCTACGGCAAGCAAAAGATTTACTTTGCAGATCAGGTTAGTATACAAATATATAATGTTTTACTGCTTTGGGTTTGAGGATGTGCGACCTTCTGCCATCTGAATCTCACCTTTACTGATCTCACCTGCAGTCTCAGTTCAGAGATGTGAACGATGCAGACCTTAAAGCCATGGATAAACAGATTTCAGAGCTCAGTGCAGAGGTGCAGACTTTAACACAGAGCTGCAAGCAGCTAGATACAGGTAGATGACTCAACAGATTCAACCTGATTTTTCTCTTATAATGCTGTTTGATCCAGTGAACGAAATGCATTTTTTTTGAGAATATGTTTGCATCTGTGTTATAACAGAACTGAAGGAGCTAAACTGCTCCCTCACAACGGAGGAAATGAGAGCAGAAATCCAGGAGCTGAAAGCGGAGTGTTCCGGGTACAGAGCGCGTCTGGAGAAAATAAAGTCGGCTACTAATCACGTCACGCCAGAAGAAAAAGAGAAGGTGTTTACCTGCAGAAAACATCAGCTAATCTCTTACTTTGGTAGCTGTTCTGTTCTTTTACAAAATGATATGCTTGATTTAATTCACAGGTTTATAAAGAGCGTGATGTTTATGTGAAAGAGTGGAAAAAGAGGAAGAGACTGGTAATGCATTTTATTAGAATAAAGCCTTTTAAAATTATAAAGCCTAAATTTAATGGGTTTTTTTGTCACCTCAGGCTTCAGACATGATGAATGCCATCCTAGAGGGATATCCAAAAAGCAAAAAAGAGTTCTTGGTAAGCTGAGAAAACAAAGTAATCAAACTTGTTTTCGCCAAAAATGTCCGTCGACCTTCAATAGTTCTGTTATTGTTCTGCAGGAAGAAGTGGGAGTGGAAACGGATGAGGACTGTAAGGTGGTTTTTCCCAACACCTGAACAAAACCACTACACAACCCATGAAAGACTGAATCAGACATCAGAGCCACAGAGGAAACCTTATTTAGAAACGTTCTTTGAATAAATACGTTTAACCGTTTGCAGCATGTTTGTACATCAGTATTAGCTGAACTCTCCATATAAATGTTTCAGGCCTGTGATCTAAGAGGCAACAGTGTTTTTTGTTTTTTTTTTCTTTTAAAGCCATAAAAGCATCCGAGTTCACGGTAAATATGTCAACATATAAATATTAAGAGTTCTTGTACGTATTTAAGCTGTTTAGAACTGTTTATTTGTCCCCATTTTATAAACAAAATGTTTCCATTTAATTTAAAGTTCATGATCACATCATCTCTAATGTTCTATCACAATGCTTAAGTATAAATAAAAGTTTTTATGTTAATTTCACAGCTGAGTTTGTTTTCTATAGTTTGAACTTGCACTTTTCTTCCTTAAAATTAAACTTCATCATCATGGGGAATGATGGCCTAGTGCAGAGGTCTTCAACAGGGGGTCCGCGACCCCTAGGGGGTCCGCGGAGGTACTGCATGGGGGTCGCGGAAGTCTTGGTTGATTACTTTTTTTAATATTCCCTCCTGCAATTTTTTGCACTAATTAAAATGTCTTTAAATACACATTAACANAATATTCCCTCCTGCAATTTTTTGCACTAATTAAAATGTCTTTAAATACACATTAACATGAATTCAACACACTTAAGGAAACATAAATGGAAGCAGAAGATGTCCTTCAGTCATCAATGCTCACATTTAGCGACACACAGGGGCTCTTTCAAACTGGGCACCATTTCATTCACAACACCTGTCCCATTAACCAGGAATCAGAATCAGAAATACTTTAATAATCTCAGGGAGAAATTACTTTGGTTACATGACTCCATATGTAATAGAGTGACTATAGGACCAGTTTGATATAAAACAATTTCATACAATATATATAATTAGGGGGTCCCCGCTCCATCTTGCCATCAGTTAGGGGGTCCTTGGCCTCAAAAACATTGAAGACCCATGGCCTAGTGGTTAGAGCCGTGCGCTTGTGCTCTGAGAAGGTATCAGGTACCTGGTTTGATCCTCACAGCCTGCACTCTGGGTCATTGAGCAAAGCGCTTAACCCCAAACTGCTCCCCCCAGTGGCAGCCCACTTTTACCCAAGGGAATGGGTTAAAATGCAGTGTAAATTTCTCGAAATAAAGTGTTAGTATGTTAGCAGAGTAACTCACACAGACAACAGGGGATACTGTTGTCTGTGTGAGTTACCAGTTTCCTTCAGACTGGTGCCCAGTTTCCTTCAGACTGGTGCCCTTTTATTTAAACAGACACAGGTGCATTCATTCAGTCACTAATTAGGTCACATGACACTCTGCAATAGGATTGCTTGGTTCCAAAAATAAAAATAAACATATCAAATGAAAATGAGAGCACAATATTTATAAATCTCAACATAAAGTTCAACCTACCATGTCAATAACTGCCAACTGTGTTTTTAAGATTCAACTGTAAATTACAATCAGCAATTATACTTCATGAGAACATAGAAGGAGGGCTGCACAGTGGTGCAATGGTTGCAGGTTCTGGGTTCAATTCCTGTTCCAGGGTCTTTCTGCATGTTCTCCCTGAGCATGCATGGGTTCTCCAGTGTCCAAAAACTTGACTGTTACCGGTAGGTTACTCGGCTTCTCTAAATTCTCCCTAGGTGTGTGTGAATCATTGTCCGGTTTGCCTCTCTGTTGCCCTGAGATAGACTGGCGACCTGCCCAGGGTGTACCTTTCCTCTCGCCTGTAGACAGCTGGAGCACCAGCGACCCCAGCAGGGATATGGGTGATAGAAAAAAGATGGATGAAATGCAGAACAGTCAACTTCGTAAAGTAGAACCCATGGTACTTGTATTAGAGTTTAAGTATCTAATAAACATACCTGGTTAGTTTGAAATGTTCAAGTAACTGAAAGTAATACAGCAAAAATTTTGAATATTTTTTATTTCACGATTCAATTCTTTTATAAATCATGTTTTCATAAGCACAGAAGTGTTACAGCAGGGATGAAGCATTCAAGGTGATCCGATTTATAGCAAATGAAAGCTGTAGTGCCAGTAAACATATACTGAACAATATAACTTATGGAAACATTTCCCATATTTGCATTATAACAACTTATTTTAATGTTGTATAAAAAAAAAAGGCTCGTCAAAGCCAACACTTTCCTGAAAAGAGACAATTTAAACTCACTTCACTGAGCAAAAGAACAGCAAATTAACATTTACAACACTTCTTTTTCTACTTAAGTCTCTATTACAGAGCACTTCATTCACAGTAAAAACATTTAAAGCAAACATCGAGGCTAGAAATTGAGGCACCATATGGTATGCTCCTGAAAACACATAGAAGTGCTTGTAATCTGCAGTTAGAACTGGAAACATTCATAATGATAAAAAAAAAGGTCAGGAGTGGGTTGATGTTTGTGCACTGAAGCAAGAAAAGCTCTCCTGTTCAGAGTAAAGCTACACGGTTATTGGTAATAACGGCGAAGAGCTATGAAATCTCCGTCACGTTACTGTATTGATCAAAAGACACAGCAGACAAACACTATAATATATTAATTCTATGAAAAGATTTTTAATCAAAGATCTTTTAAATTTAGATCCATAAATTAACAGAAATTGGAGGCAAACTTGGAGAAGCAACTGCTTTTCTGCTGCTTCATTTCAAACACCTTGTTTTATATATTATTTTATTGGAAACTTTTTACCATATTATCAGTTTCTTTTAAGGAACTTGTAATTCTTCAAAATGATAAAGAGAACAGTTACTATATGAAGCAATTAAAACTAGATGCTATCTGCGTGCTACATTTAGCTTAAAATCTTGCGTCAGCATGTCATAGATGAGTTAAAATATAACAGAGACATCATTTCCCCAACAGTAAAGAGGTTCAAAGGTGGCTCTTCTGCAGTATTTCCTGTCTTAATCCAAGGCAGCATTTCATCCTCGTAGTGTTTGTGGAGGTAATTCAGGGAATCTGATGAGTCGACCTGAGGGTAAACACTGTTGCATGGGCTGAAGGTGATTGCTATTTAAATTCAACTCCTGGGAGTCAGGAGCAGGTTAAAGGTCCATTTCTGGAAGCTAGCCAGAGGTTTTCCCTTTACTAATACAGCTGACCATTGAGCTGCCGGAGCACGCCAACAACAAATTCCCGCAGCGTCTGAGAAGACAAGAAGAAAACAATCAATCATTAATCAATCGTTAATCAACTCTGCAGATTAAGGTCTGATATTTTGGTTTTAAAGCAGAGCCTACCTGCGGCTTGCAGTGCTCCTCGATCCAGCTAAAAACACACGCAGACAGTTCTTGGAAGCTGCTCATGGAGACAGAATTACTGAAGGACACAAACAGCGAGTCCATGATGTTCTGAAAGATGTTGAACTTGACCTGGTCAGAAACCTGATCCTCTCCCTGCTGCGGATTGTTCTGGTGGGCTTTAACTATGTGCTCATAGTTCCTGGAAAGAAAAAAAAAAAATTTTAGTAAGTAGCTTCTGTTTGAAAAGAAAAAAAAATTTATTAATTGTTTTCAAATCCTAATCCAGATTAAGGGAGGTCTATTTTAAAAAAAAATAAAAAGAAGGGAGATGGGATTCATTTCCTAACGTTTTCATGATCTTCAGTGCCATCACTTCTTTTCTTAGCAGAGAAACTTCCTCTTCTTGCTTCTTCTTTTCTTTATGAAGAAAATGGATGTAATCGATCGCTGAAATCATAAAATAGACACGTATTCGTCAGTGATTACATCACTAGGAAAATAACTAGGAGGTGTTGCACATGCCGCTTCTCCTTTTACTATTTTTAACTACTGATTGCAGGGTTTATTTATTTAGCAGACGCTTTTATCCAAAGCGACTGCAGCCAAACCAGATAAAAAGTAAACGAAGAAAGAAACTGTTTTTCTACCGGTTAAACTTACAATACAGGAGAATCTTTGGATGATGATAAATTTAAAGCTTCATTGAAAAGATGGTTTATTTCTGTAATTCAGATTAGGGCTGCAACTAATGATCATTTTGCAAATCGATTGATTTGTTGATTACTTTTTCTATTAATTGATTAATAACTGGATAGCCAAAGAGGGATTTTTATGAAATTAAACCAGGTTAACCTAAAACTTTTTCATTTCAGGAGTGTTTGTACATTTTTTTTAAACAATTTTGGTGTAATTACTGCTCTAGGTGGGTCCCTCTGTCAGCTTACGATATATTTTAGAGTCTCTGTACTCCAGTTAACGATTAATCCATTTCTAAATTAGTTGATTATTCAAAAAGCGATTAATCGTGAGGAATTGTTTCAGTGCTAATATCGATTTATTTTTGTTTTGTTTCTCAGAACATGAAAGATCAATCATTTGACGAGTTTAAAATAATAATGTAAGGCATCTAAAAATAACAGAAACACATGTCCCTATGCTGTGCAGTTTTACACCATATAATTGGGGCTTTTTTTTAGATGAATCGCTGCATCAATGCAGCTCAGCTTGAATCTGCTGAGGTGTTAAAAAAGGATGGGTAGCCCGGAGAGCAGCCTTCAGCACGGCTACATTGTTGGGTCTAATGTTGTTTCATCGATTAGCCCTACACAAAGAACCTGACTGTGCTGCTCCTGTCCTCTCTGCACCTATGTGTGGAAAGAAGCCCTGAATCCAAACTCTTCAACAGAATTTGCTTCAAAATCCCCTCAAGGCTGCTGTAATTCCTGTAGCTTGGTTCCTTGTTCAACCAAACCTTTTTATTACACTCAATTTTCCACGAATATGCATTGATACTGCACTCTAAAGAGCAAACTACCTTAGCAATGACCTTTCTGTGTTGAACATGCTGGTCAAATGGCTTATCAGTAGATTTTGTTACGCCTATGTCAGCTAGAGTGAAACATTTATTTTTTTATTGCAGCCTAATGTTATCTTACATTTCAAACACAGAGAATCATTTTTCTTTCCCATTCTAAGTTACAGTCTAAATACATCATATGTGTAATAAGACTATAGATTTGTAAAGGTTTCAGTAAAATTACACATTTTCAACGAGATTCTAAACTGTTAAGATTCCCCCTATTGGGAAAATGTTTGGCAGAAAACAAAAACATATATCCTACTTTATAAAAATTTTTTGTGCAGTTTTGAATTAAAACCAAACAGCAAAACATTTGCTAATGGTGAAAATGAACAATAAAGAGAATTTGTTCCTGTGTGTTGGGTTGAGTGGTGGAGAAAATTGACTCAAAATTTTAATCGCAATATTTTGAGATGTTTTTTTATAATGAAAACAGAAAAACGAAGCATGTACTATCACCCAACTTTTAAAATATAATTTTTAAATATACAAACAGCGCAAGACAGCACCAGAGTTTGGTTTGTTTCTTTAGCAATTCTAGATTGCTACAGCTGGGTGACGGGTATCGTCTAAAGTTTAATGAAATTTAAGGTATATTGACCATAAACCAAACTAGTTTTAACACACAAATTTCTCAGGATGCTTAAACAAAACATTTTCTTAAGCATTTCTGAAACTGTGTAAAAGGACATGTAGTTTAAATCTTACTTTTTTGAAGAATAGTAGCCTTGCTCATTTTCTGTGCTCCAACAGAAAACTCAGACTGCTGTTGGCAGGTTGGAACGATTACTTGCAGGTCGTCATAGCCTTTCTGGAGTCAGAATAAAAGAAAAAAATTTAAAGAACCACTAAAACATGCTGCATTTTTGATGATCGGAATAACAAAATTGGCATCGCAGTAGGACACCTTGATTGCGTCTCTGCGTTTCTGCTCAGCTTGTGTGTGTGCTTGTCTCCGTCGATCTTTGTACGAGTCCTTATACGATGGCTCGTGCCTGTAGTCGCTGTCTTCGTCATCTGTTTGGGAACAAATTTACTGATATTGTGAATAAATATTTAAATCGGCAGCGTGTTTTACATAGTTGATACATAATTTCCTTCAAGCTATTCCTGAAAGCATTTTTTGGATGTATTCCCACTCCCAGAAACACTGATAACAATGTAGGATTATCCATTTCAAAGAAATCTTAGCATTTTTTAGTTTTAATGGAGTAAAATTTAAACAGTACTATAGAAAATGCACAATCAAATTGAGTAGTGTTGTCTACAGTGACTGAAAGATAATCTAACATGCTATACAAGATCTGTAAATACTGACAAGAAAGTACAAATCTTCTCTAAAAGAAAGACAATACCTGTATTTGGTACTGAAGAGGCACTTGTGGAGCCGATACTGTTTGCTCTGGACACAATGCTACCTTTTCTGACAGTCTCAGCAAAGAAATCTGTACAAAAAAATAAAACAGCAGTCATTAAAATACTAAAAATTAAAGTAAACGTGTTTATTATCGCCTATACTTAGAGATAAAGAAGATCGCAAAGAAAATATCTGGAAAAAAGATTAAATATGCCTCCAAGAAGTACTCACTGGTGTCAAAGCCATTGTCGCTGAAAGCCCCATCTGTCTGCCCAGCCATCACCAAGCAGCAAAAAAAGCAAGAGAACAGAAACTGTGAGGTTGGATTGACTGTGGAAAAATATGGGCTGCTCCAATTATGTTGACAAAAGAATAACAAGCTGGTCTAAACCCCCACTGAGCACTGGCCTGATTTTCTGAGCACAGATATAGCAAAAGATAAATGATGTGTCAAATAGATTTTCCTGATCCACGTGGGGCCAACACGGCACCATGTTTATTTTAGCAAAGATTTTCCATCAATTATGTTCCAAAAAGCACTGTTCACTTTTAGAGTGCCTTTAAAATCGAGTGTATTTTGCAGTGATGGAGTATAAAGTCAGTAAACACGTATACGTCTTAATTTAAGGCTCAAACTTCATTATATAAGATAAAATAAACACTTTTTTTCCTTCATCGCGTTTGCTCCATAAAAAATGCTGTAATAAATATCAGATAAGTAAAGGATATAAGGATATCTGATGACATTTTAAAGGCTAAGTGTGAGATTATTGTATCACAACAAGAACAAATTTCGGCTGTAAATCTCACTTGTTTTATAATCTGATGATAGTGTAACTGGTTTAATCACTTTCTTTTTGAATGTGGAATAAAATATTCCACATAAATGCATATATTTGATGCGGAAAATTTTGTTTTTCTTTTCAATCGTCTTTGTTTACTTTGCTAGCATGCTAGCCATCTGCTCTAACGTCACTGAACGTGATGAAGCTAACATCACATTAGCCGCGAGGCAACAACAACCGCTGCTCATACTTCACTTCTCCAAAACACGAGAAAAAAACGACTTATCAAACATTACCGAGGTCCAAATAAATAGAAAAAATCAAAATGCATCAAGTTAAAAGGTGGTTTATAAAAGTGGCTTACTTTCCAGTGATCTTCTGGAGACGTTGTCGGATCCGTCATTTTGGAACGCTATTGCTACATAAACTAATAGCACAGTTGCCTTCAGGTGCTCCTCGGACAAAACTTCAAGAAGAAGTCAAGACGCCTGTTCATTTTGAAATTACATTTCAAAATTAAGAATTAAGCCCTTCTGCTGCAGACAAAACTTTATTAAGGGTCTCATATTTGCTATTTTCCCAAGCAATAGATTATTCTGTTCATTGTGGCAAAGCCTACGCAGTAGCTCAAGCATTTACCGCAGAGGAACAAATGGGAGTCGTAGAGGGTTTCAAAGTAAAGAGTAACCGTCAAATTAGCCTTGTAAATATATTTTATGTTATTTGTTTACATAAAGTATTTTCTTGTCTAATAAAAAAAAAACTAAACAAATGGCAACGTTCGAAGTTGAGGTTAAGAATATTAAAGACCAATTATCGAGAGGACGTTGAATGCAACACATCAGTCTATATATAATGGCTGCCTTTTACCACATGGAGGCGCTGTTTCACTGCACTTGTCACATTTACCTGACGTAAATTTTATCTACTGAATAATTCCTCGACCATATAATACAAAGGAGTTTCCTGGGGAATAAGCTTCTTCTTATTTATATATAGTCAATAACAACGTATAGTCTTTGACCCCCTAGCTCATGTTCAAGACACATCAAAGGTTTTTAAACATTATATGATTGGAAAGTTAGTTATTAAATGGTTAAAATATTTACTTATTAGGAAAAAAAATAACATTTTGCATCATCAGATTGATTTTAACCACACGGAGGCGCTGTTTTCTAATATTTGCCAAAGTCTCCTGTTTTACCTGACTTGCAATTAACTAACCCCCAGTGATACTATCATAGAAATACTATTTCAGAGTAATACTAAGCTCTAGTGTAGAGATTTGTATCATTTACTCAAGGTATTTCCATTGTTTTATCCCTGTGTTAAAGTTATTCATGTGCAAATACAGATAAAATAACCCCATTTACCTAACTTCATATTTTTCTTTATTTATTTATCATGTTTAACTTTCTTTTTCTAACCATCCACCTATTTCAATCATTTTACTAACGGTTGCTACATTTATCTTCCACCCTGTGCTCAGCACCAGGTTCTGTTGCTGTCACACACAGGAAGTAACTCTTCTGCTTTTGTGCTTTTGTGGTTTCTGACTTAGTTACAGAGTGTTTCACACTCCCTCTCCTTCCTCTCACATACAGGCCTTTGAGTTTTACTTGGCAGAAAAGTTTTCAACTAGTTCAGATAGTAGTCAGTGAGGCGCAGGCTAGTCTTGTTCTGGAAGAAACTGACAAGGGTTTTTACATTGTACCTAGATATGTTAATCAGAGGGCAAACATGAGGACCACCCTGATTTTTTCAGCAGTTTTTGTGACAGCAGGACAAACAAGATTTCAGTGACCCAGAGACTTGATGTTCATCACCTTGAAAGGCCCAGGACTATCTTTTTCAACATTTGGAGTGATCACCTCTTGTTACTCTGCTGTGCAACACTGATTTCTTGGCTGAATTGGTTTGTGTACAGCTTTCCTCCTGGATTACTTTTGGAGATTAGTGATGGGGAATGCGGCCGGAGGGGGTTTGGAGCTTGAGTCGGCCGACGGCAGAGAGAACAGGAACTCACTTGGTGTGGTTTCAGCGATGAGTGACCCCACAATGCATCTGCAGAAGAAGCAATCTTCTACCCCCAAACTTCCAATGCCTCCAGAAGAGGAGCTGGAGGAGCGCTTCAATGTGGTGCTGGTAAGAAACTGAGATCCACACCTTTAATGCATATGAAAACAAACCAGATTGTAGATGCAGCTGGTGAAGCTTTAGGAATGATGAAGGTCTTGCTCATAAACCATTGATCAAGAGACACAGACATAGCAAAATACATCAACCAAGACCTAAAGTAAATAGGTAATAGTAATTTGTTCACGTTTGCAAAGATTTCTATACTTATGGTGTGTTTTGCCATCATTTCTCTCACTTTATGTAGCAAAATCTAATGCCATTTATTGTTATGTTTGAAAATGATCTATAATTTGACATTTTGAGCCAATGCTCGGTAGTATTTCTATGTATTTTTGAAATGCCAGACTAGGAGATGGGTGATTGGTTTCTGCATGGGTAACTGGCCTGAAGGGGAAGTTGAGCAACACACTTTTAAAAAAACACACAGGACCGGAAAGCAATGTTTCACCATTCTTTCGACAGTCCCTAAAACCTGGATAAAAATCCCCAAACTTTGCAAGAAATACTTATAGTTTAAATTACAAAGTCCCCTGTGGAATTTCTCATTTGTTTTAATGTAGAAATATGTGTTAAGGTGATTAAAAAATAAGATCGTTTTGGGCTGATCTGGCAAATGTTGATGTCATCAAAGCAATTCATTAAAGAAATGTGATCTGGACAAGAATAAGTCAGATAAAAACAGTATTAACTCCCATACTCTGGTGCATCTGGGTGACAGGATATGTACGTAAACATCACAGCAGGAAGCAATGGTTTGCTTAAATTAAACTAGTGAGGAGTTAACAGTATAAAAATAGGAATTGATTTTAACTGTTTTAAAAAAAAAGTGTTTCCTTCTAATGTATGTCAAAAAGAAGATTCAAAAAGTTCCCCATGGAGCTTATAATCACTTAAAGTGTAAGTTTAAGTTCTTAAAAGACCTATGAAACATTTAATCTATGGCAACCCCATGATAAAGAAAAAACAAACAAACATCGAAACAAAAAAATAATAAAATAAAAGAACCCTTAGCTGTTGAGTAAATGCAATTTCATATAAGACAACAAAGGGGAAATATTACATTAGCTAACATGATTACTAAAGTACTACAATGACTTGTCTAACTAGAGCCCAGATGACTGCAGATTGATGATAAATCTTATGCAACCCAACAATAAATATCCTGTTTTTGCTGTGAAAAGAATGTTCATGGCTTTCATCTAACTTAGTATCATTTTAAAAATGAGTCAATAAAAGATGAATATTTGTCTGAAACGTTTAAACTATTGACTTATTTTGTCTTAAAGTAGATAGGCTGCTGCCTTGCAACAAGGAGGTTCTGATGTTGATGCCTGTGGTCTTCCTGCGTGGAGTTATCCACGTGGATATCTGGCTTCTCTCTGGGAACTCTCACTTCCTTTCTCAGTCATGAAAAAAAAAGAATGTTTAGTGAACTTTTAGTTTTTAATTACCCTCCGGTTCGGTTCTGTCACAACATGGATGCACCCCACCTCTAAGCAACAAATGCTGGAATAGTCCTGCAGGAGTTGGCTACTATAGGCAGCAGATAGATGGATAGATAAAGACTGTCTTAAACCTCTTAAGATAGCTGTTTATTTACATCATACAGAAGTTTCTATAAGATATTAATTGGTTATAACATATTATTTGCTGTGTATGGTTTGTGTTCGGTCAAAGTGGCAGAAAAGCAGGGATTCTATTCTAACTTGACCTCTGATCAACATCTATCAATGTATTTTATATATCTTTGACGTATGCACCAACATGAGGGCATTATGTTGATTCTTGACTGCAATGTACATGTAGAGGTGATGTCAGTTCAGGCTGGATGGCTGCCACATGAAAAAAGTTTTTCCCGTCTTACGGATTCCCTTCTGCTTTTTTGTCAAATTTTAATGTTTCAGATCAAGATACAAAAATAAGCTCTGTAAATAAAATTAAAAAAAGTTTCAAAATGACATTTCATATAAAAAAAAAAAGAGAGAGAAAGAGGCAGTGAACCAGAGTGAATGCTGTTATTCACAGCTTGCCTTCTAAAATTACTCCAACAGAAGAGAAACTAGAACAAGTAGAAGATGGCAGACCTTACTTACCTCACACAGTTAACCTAAGTGGTCAGGTTTGAACTAGAAAGAAGAAACAGTGAGGGTATGGCATCTAGTAGACAGTGCCAAGCCAAAGCTAGACAAAACTTAGAAATTATAAAATAGAATGTCACATTTTTCCTAAATAACATCCTGCTGATTTCTAACCCTTTGGGGAAATACTCTGTGGGCCTCTTGTTAAATTTAGTGTGAAACTAACACAGCATTTTAGAAAAGAACATTATACTGATGGCCAAACACGGTAATGGGAGTGTCATGGTTTGGGGTTGCTTTGGTTCTTTAGGACCTTGCGTGCCAAAGTTTTGCTCGCTGCCAAATGACTCAAAGGGGGATTTCCAACCATTAGTTTGGAATTTAAGTTCATGTAAACTTTAGTAACGGAGGACAGTGATCCAAAGACTGCCTTACTGTAGGTTCACCTCTGAGTAGAGAGGCCAAAATTCTGGGCTTAACTGAATGAAATACTTTCGGTTTAGATAGTTTTCATCCCTTCATAAGTGAAACACAAACTTTGAAACTGTTTTAATATAACATATGTGTGTGACAAATTAGAGTTATCTCACCTACTGAACCCACATGACCACTGCTGCCTTGTGTCTGTTACGCCCTTTCATATGAATGCATGACCTCACTTCCTCTTTTCTCAGAACACTTCCACTGTAGGCTGAAGACGAGCTAAAAACAAGACAAAAATTCAGCATTAACTCCCCTAAGAAATGAGAAGTGCACCTTTTCTGTCTTTATTTTGACCCGTTTCTTGTATATCAGAAAGTATGTGACTTACATTATCACCTGTCTTTTATTTTCAACCACAAAAACCCCAAAGGGGCTCCACCCTTGCCCCTTTCAAGGGTAAGGCGGGACTCCTCTGCAACAAGCCAACGGGCCATTTCCGTTTTGAACCTCTTCTGTTTTAAATATGTGCAAAAGAAACACCAAGCTGCTGTTTGGGTGCGCACAGGGTAACTGAAAACCCCACCCAGTGCTGACTGCAATTGTTTGTCTTGACGGTAAACTGTTTTTGCATTGTAGGTCAGCTAAACTTTACAGTATTGTTGGTTAGGACTTTAAATAGTGTAAATGGTAATTTTGTACAAGAATGTAATCATTTAATCACAAGCTCCCTTCTTTAATGCTGAATCAACCACAGCATTTATTTTTGGTCCTTGTTTTCTTGATATCTTAATCCTTTAATGAGGAAGAAATTACGCAAAAGTTGCCCTTTTTTGACACAGAGAACTGAACCTCTGATTTGAATTCAACAACCTACACTAAAAAAAACTGTGGAGGTGGGGGCTTTCAGTGCTGATCCCTGTTATGTAGAGTTTATACATTCCTAATCCTAACCATTTAAAATAGCTGTAGTGTCTTATTTCCTGTAGGTATTACAGACGTATGGATTTACCTGCATGTTGTTTTTTATTACCTTCTCTGTTATATCTTTCAATGCAATTCATATCAATGTATGAATAAAAGGCCTATAGCGGATAGCATTGTATCACTTACACTGCAAAAATCTGAAATCTACATAAGTTAAGTTTTTCTTGATTTGAGGAGGTAAGTGAAACTCTTTGCCAACGGAACAAGACAATTTAAATTTAAAATAAGTAAAAAACCAATTATCTTGTCTTATTCCAAGTATATATTATTTAAATATCTTATTTAAGAGTGGAAATACTCATTCCATTGGTAAATCATCTTATTTACCTAATAAAATTAAGGTTAAATACACTTAATTTCAAATATTTTACTTATTTCTAGAACTGTTTTGCAGTGTATAACTAATTTTGAAAAAAATTAAGGTGAGTGTTTTCACTAAGAAGCATTAAGTTAGGCTCTGTTTGATTTGTTAGCATAATAGCAACAATTTTGAACAATTCCAGGGTGACCAAAGGCCCATTAAAATATTGCAACATAGGTCATCTATTTTGGCTTTTTTCACCAAAAATCTTGCACACTTTCCAAATAAATGTGGCAAGCAAATGTTTTCATCCTGTAGATCTGACTAGTCAAGTTCTCAAATTGAATGGAACTTCTTTATTGGCATTAAAGTAAATGCAATTGAAAAAAAAAAAATGCATAGCTCAAAAAGTTAGAAAGGGGTAATTTAATGGTTAGTTATGAGATGAAAAACAAGCCAAAAGCAGAAGTAGAGTAAAGTCTGCTTATTTCAAGGTGTGTTACAACATAGAAATGATCACAACCACTCAGAAGTTTTATTGTTAGGTATCCAATAGATTTTTAGCCTTGTGAGATAGACTGGTTGTATTACTAAGATGTAAAAACACAGGTTTCTGTAATGTCCCATCAGGTTAAACCAGCAGTCAATTAGAAATTGGGGTTGGGGGTGGGGGGGTGGTGTATCTCTTGACAACCATCAACAGCTCATGTAAACACTGAGTCATTTTTTTGCTCTGAACAGGTACATCCTCCTACTTTCTCTACTTCTGACTGATGTAATGTTCCATAAGCAACAAAAACAAAGGATGTCTAAAACAGATATTTGTCACTATTCAGTATATTTAGATCATATTATCAAAGATACACTGAGTAAATACAGATTACTTATTATGATCAAAAAAAGAAAAAATTGGTCATTATATAAAAGAACCGCCCTTTTAAAAAGATGCATGTTTTTGGCTATCATAACCATACCTGTTTACTGACATGGATTTATTAAATAGAATGTGTCTGATAGGAAGAACTAGACCAAGAGATTTAAAAAGCAACACATCACCCTCTGATCCAAAGCAACCAAAAAACAAATGAAATGCTACAATAATCACCGCTTTCAATCAGACATACGATTACAAAGCATTTTTAGAAGGCTCCTTTAAAAATGTCAACCAAAAATACTCCTGCATTTTAATGACTCATCCAAAGTTATACAAAAGAACCCTGTTCAACATTTTAAGAACTGCAGGCCTTGTTTGCCTCAAGTTAAGTTCAGCAGAGTTCAAAACATTTACTGACCAAAAAGAACACCAAGAAGAAAAAAGAGAACAATATCCGAGATATTTAGAAAAAAACTTGCATGAATGAATAAGTCAAAAGTCTAGCTTTATGGAAGATGTCTCCTGATTTATGTGGGGTAAAATGCTCGGTATTTCAGAACAAGGATATCTTAATCAGACTAAACATAGTGGTGGTAGTATGATAGTCTGGAGCTAATCTGCTCCTGGACCTGAGAGAATGAATTAGCCTGAAGCTAACATGGTTGATGAAGCAGGACATTGATTTAAAGCAGGCTCACCTCCATACTGTCCAACCAAAACAAACCCGGATAGAACTTAAAGATATAGATCAGATATGTTTTATAAATATTTGCTTTGGAATTACTTTAAAATGGTCAATCACAAACCAAAGCCCTCCAATGTGGCTGAATTAGAGAATTTCAGCATTAAATGTGGGACAGAATTTCTCCTCAGAAATGTAAGGACCGTCTCTCAGTTATGCGAACATTTAACAGCACTTATCGCCTGCTAAGATGGCGGATATAGTTATTAGTTTTAGCCAGATTTAAGTTTTTCCCCTTTCAATAAAGGATTCCATCCCTCTCTGTGTTAATTTTGGTAATTTTTATCTTTTTTTTTATGCCTTTACCAAATAAAAATGAACCAGACAAGCAAAAGCAGACCAAGATCAAAAAGTAAGGCAGTAGTTTGTATATTTCTTTATAGAAATGTCTTTTTTTAATCACCTTTCTTTCTCTTTCTGTCTTTCAGAGCTACATGAATTTGCCTCCAGATAAACTGAAGCTGCTGAGTCAATATGACAACGACAAGAAATGGGAATTAGTTTGTGATCAGGTGAGAGTTTATTTACTGGTAACATCTTATCATCCAAAATTACAACATTCATCATAACAATGAGGATTATTGTTGCATCAGAGGTGTCAAGTAACAAAGTAGAAATACTTCGTAATTATTTTTTAGACAACTTTTTACCTCTACTCCTTAATTTTTTTTTTTTTTTTTTGCAATTATCTCTACTTTCTAGTACTCCTTAAATTTAAAAAAAACATCAAAATAATTTATTTAATCCAGGCAATTTCTTTGAGGTTGACTCAAGGTGTTGTTCACCACATACCAAAATAAATAGTTATCAAGATGAAGCAAAGTTAAATTTAAAACTGTTACCATTAGTTATAACACCAAGAAAGTTAAGTATAAGGAAAATTATCATCCAGAATTGTAGAAAAATAGGGTAGTGCAGTAAAGCATCTGTCTTTATCATTTTGTCCTGCATTACTTTTGTTTTATACTTTAAATTATATTAAAACTGGTACTTTTACACTTTTATTTGATTAAAAAGTTGAAGTTGCTACTCAGTAGGATTTATACTTCTACTTAAGTAAACATGAATACTTTGGCACCTCTGGTAAAAATGGAATGAAAAAGGTCACTAAGGTGTGTGCAGATTGTATACCCTGCACCTCAGTTTCTGTGGTGGCAGCCGATAGAGGTGTCACTATGGTAACCAACAGTGGTTAGTGTTTTGTTGTTAGTGGCGCTTGCAGGAATAGATTCAAATGGTGCACAAATATGATGATTGAGCTGTTCTGCTCATCGTAGCTTTTTTAATAAATTGTATAGCGTCACATGCACACATTAACTCTGCTCTGCCTGTGTGTCATCAGGAGCGCTTCCAAGTGAAGAGCCCCCCGTCTACCTATTTGTCCAAGATCAAAAGCTTCTACCAAGATCAAGGAGGGGTGTCTCGCAGGGTCAGTGGAACACATGACCCCCGAATGCTATGATTAATCTATCTTCTAGCATGTGCAGTGATACTAGAAAATTATCCCTTTTGTTTCCCTTTTTTAGTCAAAGAAAAAAATTCTAGATGCAACCCAGGTCCTTAAAGCCTTGGAGATATCCCTTCGTACTAATCACATTGGGTCAGTATTTGTGATTTTTATGCCATTATTTGACCTGATATCTTTATGATATACAGATTCAAGATTTAAACCTGAATTCTTTTTTTTGGTAAATGTTTGCAGCTGATTTAGCCTTTCCTCTGTCTTTGATTGGCTTTTTCTTTGGTGCAAATATGACTATGTGAATAAAACTATTTGTTTTACATTCCTTACAACTATGCTGAGAAACAGGCTAAACTCTTTTGTGTGGGCTTGAACCAATAGCGATACTACACTGAGTGTAATTGTAGTACTACCAGCTGTTCAGGTACAGCTCTTATCAGAAGTCATTTAAATAAAGACACAAGCTTCACCATCTGCTAGCATTCTCATTCTTACTGCTGTATTATTCTGTATTTAGCATTAGCAATGCTAAACTATTTACTAACTGGACCTGCTGGACCTGCAGAGCATTGAGTCAAATAATATTGTTCTGTACTTCTAGATGCAAAAAAAAAGGGTTATAACTTTGGAGTCAATTATGACTAATTCATCCTATATCTGTATCGTATCAGGTGATGGCTACATTTGTAGTGTTGTACTTTTGATGTGTTTCATGTTTTTGATGTAATACTCCTATCTCTGCTCCTTAACTATCCTCTAAAACGCTTTAAATAATCTTGCATGTGAACAGAACTATGAAAATAAGCTTTCTTAGCCCTGCACCAGTAACAGTTTCACACTGAAATAGATTTTATTAAGGTATGTGGTATCTGTTGTCAACTATGATTAATGACCTATATCAGAATGACCCATCAGTCAGATCATACCGACTCACATCAGAGAGCACAGTAAGCAAACTGGCCCAGTTATGGCAGTCATTCCTTGTTTATCTAACTACCATTGATTAAATTTACAACGAAACACTGGAGTTTAATTAGGAGAGCAGAAATAGTCATTTGTCTATAACACCGTATAAAACAGGTTTATTCAAAGACAATTTTCTAATATGTCATAGCAGCAACCTGTGCTTCAGTGCTGATGTTACGTAAGGCAAACATAAAGATCAAATGGAAAGTTCTGTTCACTTAGAAATTTTTATTTTGGTTTTCCACATAATAAGTGTACGGCTTCCTTCTACTTGAACCGTCTAACAAACTCGGTCACTCAATGGATTGTCATCTAGCAGTGCCTATAAGACAATCCAGACGGTTTTCATGGGTTGTTCAAAGATAATGGAATGACCTCCCAAGTGCAAGAACAGCAGCGTCCTTTTCTATCTTTATGGAACTCTTAAAGATCAACCTCTTCAAAGAGCGTCTCATATCCCAACTCTTACCCAAACCCCCTCTACTACTCTTTCTGTACTTCCCTCTATATCTCTTTTCTGTCCCCACTGATTCTGACTAGAGATTTCCCTCTAGAGACCTTATTGTAACTTGGATAAAAGCGTCTGCTAAATGCATAAACATAAACAATTACCCAAACTAAACACATTTTTGTTTGTCATAAAAAATCATAGCTTCTGTGCTGCTACTGGGGAAAAATGGTCAAGATTTGTAACATTACATTCAGTCAGATTTCATATTTAATTATGATTATCTAGATCATTATAGAATCTATCATTCTCTCTACAGATGGGCTCAGGAATTTCTCAATGACCAGAACAAAGGTTTGGATGTTCTGGTGGACTATCTGTCCCATGCACAAAGTGACACCTCGTGAGTACCAACAGAATATTCACTAGTGCTCTTCCAGTGTCAATAGCTATCACTAAGACTGAATCTTAACTTTTTGCAGATTTGATTTGGAGACTATAGAAAATGGTGGAACCCTGTCAGACAGACACAAACCGGCAGAGCGGTCAATGGAAGATTTGACCAAGAGCTCCAGCAGCAGTCACTCGCATGGGATGGGCAGAGCTGCCCGGGCCCTAACTGTACGGTAAGAAGCTGCAGTCATAGATAATCACCGAGATATGAAGGGACCTGGTTTTCTATGCACTTCTCACCACAACATGCACTATTCTTAAAAAGGAACGTGCATCATGGTTATTTAAACAGGTAGAAGATTAGAGCTTGCAAAGCAGAAGTCACAATCTCAGAAAAAAACTAAAAACATCTGAATTTAAATAAAATTTCTTCTCTATCTGCTTTTTTTATTTATACAATTACACTTGTTGTCCCTTTACAGAATAAGCTCCACTCTGGCAAACAAGATGCATAAGAAGTCCCATTCATCCCAGCAAAGAGATGATATACATGTGTGCATTATGTGCTTAAGAGCCATCATGAACTACCAGGTAGAGTATTTTAAAAACATCAGTTTAAATATGCAGCCTGTTTGCAAATAATAAGCTTCCTGATCATTATTTAAATTTCAGGACAAAGCCTAAACTTAGTATTTTGTGAAGTTTACAGAATTATCTCTTCCTATTGCATTTCAGTCTGGTTTTAACCTGGTGATGACTCACCCGCGCTGTGTGAACGAGATCACCCTCAGCCTCAACAGCAGGAATCCCAGGTGAGTTGGGTTTGAGCTGAGCTGTGCATCATTACTCAGTCTGAATAGACACCTGACTGTGCTCCTCTCCCCCTGCTGCGACAGGACCAAAGCTCTGGTCTTGGAGTTGCTGGCCGCCGTTTGTCTCGTCAGAGGAGGGCATGACATCATTCTTTCCGCTTTTGACAACTTTAAGGAGGTGAAATTAGTGGGCATGGGATGGGGGGATTCTTTAAACACAAGTGCTGTGGGATATGTGCTCTTTAGAAATCCAGTGGTTGCATACTTGCTGACTTTTTTGACTCATCACATTAGTGACACACTCTACTTCTCACATGCAATGTCACATTTAAAACTCTTGTGAGAGTCATGCATGTGTGTGTAAGCCTGGCCTCAGATGAAGTGCAGCCATGTAACATCTTTTTTTTTTTTTTTTGTATAATGTATCCAATAAATCCACCTGATCAGGAATCTTAAAAATGAAAATTATGCCCCCAGGTGGGCAACTGCTTAACTGCTTTTCTAAAGATGTTTCTATTATCTTCAGGTGAGCAAAGAGAAGAACCGCTTTGAGAAGCTAATGGAGTACTTCATCAATGATGATAACAATATTGACTTCATGGTAGGATCTCATTTCAGGTTTTGAAATTATTCAATTTTGATGATAAACATAATTGATTTTATACATCAACAAATCTATAGCTTTACAGTGTTTCTTTAACTAAATGAGGAAAAACTAATTGGCTAGGTCTAACTGTTAATATGTGTTTGCAGGTGGCCTGCATGCAGTTTATTAACATCGTGGTCCATTCTGTGGAGAACATGAACTTCAGAGTCCATCTACAGTATGAATTCACTCACCTTGGATTAGACAAGTATCTGGAGGTGAGTTTTAGGAAAACTACAACTGGACCTTTGTTTATACGGTAGTTTAAAAAATATTCATGATTATCTGAAATGTATTAGTTGTCAGATTATTGGTGCATTAAAATATTTAATCTTCAGAGGTGATCCTGGGATTCTTTATTTGTCTTTACTGCCTGAAACTGTAGCTTCCATTAAAAAACATTATTAGAAAGTCGTTATTAAATCTGTAAATAGTAATGACCTGAACATATTTAATGCACAAACATGATGTTTATACATTACATGTGTATTAAATTCATATATTAAGAACTTTTATGATTATTCTGTATCTGATCCCTTTAAATTTGTCAATTTACTTTGTTTCTGTGTATTAGAGTCTAAAACACACAGAAAGCGAGAAGCTGCAAGTCCAGATCCAGGCCTATTTGGACAACGTGTTGGATGTTGGAGCTCTGCTGGAGGATGCTGAGAACAGGGGAGGGGTGCTGGAGCATGTGGATGAACTGCAGAGTCACAATATACATGTAAACTATGATATATTAAGATAATTATAAGCTCAGTAATGAAAGTCTCTCTGCTGCACTGATTAAGGTTTGTTAATGTGGTAATGTTCACGTAGGATTATGTTTCTTATGTTGCAGCTGAACTCCAGACTTAATGAGCTTGAGGCTCAGACCACAGAGAGGATATCTGAGCTGGAGACTCAGCTCATTCAGGCAACCAAGGAAACGGAGCTGCTCAAAGTAAGAACAAACCAACTAACAAACAAACTAACTAACTAAACTCAGTGATTATGGTTAATTTTATTTTATTTTTAAACTATTGTGTAATAATTTGAATATTAATGAAACATTTTACAGCATTTTTTATTTTAACTCCATCTAAAGGTAATATGCATATCAAATGAACTTATCACTAAGATTTTAAACATGCACTAGTTTTGTCAGGATGTTTTAAATCATGCTAAATAGTTTGTACCTCCACTTATTTTATATCTGCTTCCATACAAATTACAAATCAATGTGGAACATTTTGTCTACCAGACCAAAGTTTAACAAGGCAAAGTTTCTATGAATGTCATGTTTAATAATAATTGGGATTCTCACATATAATTGCTATCATGTAGGTATATTATCATAATGTAAACTATCTAGAAAAGTTACCTTCAAGAAAATTCCCTGACAAAAACCAAGTGATATATTTTACATGATAAAAGTAAAAGAGTAGAATTTATGTATTTGTGTATGAATTAATGTCCCAAGCAAGTTTGAAATCATGGAAGTGGTGAAAATATTCTTAGTAAAAACCTTTAATATTAAATAAACTTTTTGTAAACAGTGACATCGATGCATCTGTGTCTGCATCCTTTAGGAAAGCCTACGGGAGTCTTGTACCCAGGTTAGTTCTTTGCAGCAGAGAGAACGCGAGCGGGAGCTGGACAGGGAGAGGGAGAGGGACCGGGAACGTCTCTGCCTCTCTGCCAGTCAGTCGACTTCTGAGCTGGAGCAGAAGATCCAGGAGCTGCAGGACAAAGGGGTAATCCGACTGGGACGTACTGCCTCGGGAGGTCTGGACATCCAGGTTGTACCTGTGAAAGTTGTTGAGTATGTCCAAAGCCCAACCTCATCCGCCCAACCGAGTATCCCAGCCTCAACATCCACCCTCCCCGCTGAGCCTCCCCCATCTACTCCTGGTGGTGCTCCTCCTCCACCACCTCCACCTCCTCCTCCTCTGCCATCAGGTGAAGGTTGTGTTCCTCCACCTCCGCCTCCACCTCCTCCACCGCCCGGAGCAGGTCCAACACCTTCTCCAGCTGGTTGTGGACCCCCACCTCCACCTCCTCCACCTGGTGGGGGACCTCCGCCTCCTCCTCCTCCACCTGGTGGGGGACCTCCGCCTCCTCCTCCTCCACCTGGTGGGGGACCTCCGCCTCCTCCTCCTCCACCTGGTGGGGGACCCCCACCACCTCCTGGAGCACCAGGTGCCCAATCTGGTGAGGACATTGAGACAAACTGGAAAGGTCTCCCTAAGCTCAATACCTGATCTCTGTTTGACCACTTTGTTTATGTTTACTCAGGTTTCAAGAGTAAGAAACCCATTCAGACCAAGTACAGGATGCCTTTGCTGAACTGGCAGGCTTTAAAACCAAACCAAGTCTCAGGAACAGTATTCAATGAGCTAGATGATGAGCAGATCTTAGGGGTGAGACTTTGCATCTTGCATTACTGAAATTTTAATTGAATCTTGGAATGAAATTATTCATTTTCTCTGACCCACACTCTGTCCATACAAGGAGCTAAACATGGAGATGTTTGAGGAACAGTTCAAAACAAGGGCCCAGGGGAATCCAGCAGATCTATCCAAGGTTAAGAAGAAGGTTGCCCAAAAGGCTCCCACCAAGACATCCCTCATTGATGCAAACAAGGCCAAGAATCTAGCCATTACTCTTCGCAAGGGAGGAATGAGTCCATCTGCTATCTGCACTGCCATAGAGACGTATGTCCTCATGTTGCAATACTTTCTGAAGTGTTCAGCAGTATCTTCTTGCCCTTTCCACTCCTACACCCTTTAATCCTAATCCTTCTGTTGTACAGGTACGACCAGAAGTCTCTATCCATAGACTTCCTGGAATTGCTTGAACACTTCATACCATCTGACTTTGAGATGAAACTCCTTGTAAACTATGAGAAAGAAGGTCGGCCTCTGGACGAGCTGACAAATGAAGATCAATTCATTTTACGTTTTGGGAAGATCGCTCGTCTAAATCAGCGAATAAACACGCTTACCTTCATGGGAAACTTCCCAGAAAGTTTCAAACGCCTGCAGCCGGTCAGTTTATTGATGAGGCATTAAAGCCTTAGCTGGTATAGGCATTAACAAAGTATATTTATAGTGTTTTCACTTCATCCACAGCAACTGAACTCCATCATTGCCGCTTCTATGTCCATCAAGTCTTCAGCTAAACTGAAAAAGATTTTAGAAGTAAGTCAAAGTAGATACAAACACTGTTATAACTCCTAAATAAGAGATTTTATGATTTATTTTGAGCATTTTCTTGCAGATTGTTCTTGCCTTTGGTAACTACATGAACAGCAGTAAGAGAGGTGCAGCCTATGGTTTCAGGCTGCAGAGTCTTGACCTTGTAAGTAGCCTTTTTTTTTGCCTTTCAGATTTCTCTTTTTTTTTTACAGTAAAGCTTAAACCTGACTTTTTCACCTTCAGTTGTTGGAGACTAAATCCACTGATCGGTCTCAGACACTACTGCACTTCATCACAAATATCATTCTTGAAAAATACCCCGACCTGGTCAACTTCCACACTGATCTTCACTTTATAGACAAAGCAGCTCTTGGTACATAGATACACTTTTTTACATTTCGTTATTAATGTTTCTTTGGTATGGTGGTGTTTTTAAATGTCATTTTTCTTTCTTAGTATCCCTGGACAGTATTCTTCAGGACATCCGTTCATTGGAGCGAGGTATGGAGATGACCAAGAAAGAGTTCCTGGTGCAGGATGATAGCCCCGTGTTAAAAGAATTCATCAAAACAAACAGTGAGCACCTGGAGACATTGATCAAAGACAGCAAGACGGCACAGGTTGGAATTTTGA
The DNA here is from genome assembly GCF_000732505.1 of Cyprinodon variegatus. NCBI lineage: Eukaryota > Metazoa > Chordata > Actinopteri > Cyprinodontiformes > Cyprinodontidae > Cyprinodon > Cyprinodon variegatus. The sequence continues at coordinate 754,542 of NW_015150805.1, forward strand.
CACTAGCAACCCCTCACATAACTCTTATTTTTATTATATCGTCACACATTTCTTTTACCTGCAGGAGGCGTATGCTTCTGTCGTGGAGTATTTTGGAGAGAATCCCAAAACCACACAGCCTTCCATGTTTTTCCCACTGTTTGGTCGCTTCGTAAAGGCGTATAAGGTTTGTTTGCAACTTAAGAAGCGATTTAAGCTCTTTTGGCCTTTATGTAAAAGTCATCTAATGGGAAATGGGGCTGAGAGAGGGGAGAGGGAAGATAAGTGGCACAGCTAAACAGACCAGGACTAGAACCTGTGATGGCTGTTTTGAGGTTGCTCACTTTTAACCCCTGTGCAACGATTATTTTCATGCAAGTATTTTTTTTTCTTATTCGTAATGCAGATAGCACAGCAAGAAATTGAACTGAAAAAGAAAATGGAAAAGGAGAGTTCTGAGGAAAAGGAAACACCAACAACTCCAAACAAGGGAGGATCACAAAAGGTACAAAGATTTCTGTTTCAAATTGTTGTTAACTAGAGGCATGTAGCATGGGTGGTCCTAAACTGAATATTTCCTAAGGGATGCAGTCCAAGACATAGGCAAACTAAGTTACTTGCTAAGTACCCCAGCAACAGCAGGGGGCAGCCAAGAGCAGTTACTAGAGAAGCTTGGTTTACACGTTTACATACAAGCGTAAGACATCATTGTTAATATTAAAGAAGCATATTTTAAAACTGTCCTCCTTTAAATAAAGATGATTTCAGCTCTTGGTCTTTCGCATGAATGACTAAGGACATGGTCATTGCATGGCATTAGCATTTCTGTGGCCATAACAACCATTAAGACCTGCTGAGTTGACAGTTGTCCAGCATACCAATGCCGACACCCTACATAACCATATTAATGAGTTAAGTGACAGAAGACAGTATGGTAGAAACGTGCTTGGTTTGCAACATAAATAGCTGCAGTCTGAGAGTAGTGTGAAGCAAAATCCAGGGGATTCACAAGGCATGTACTATGCCCAGAGCCACAGCTTCACAATAAATCTATGAAATGGGTTATAGCTATTGCAACCTGAGAAAACAGAAAACAACTGTCTTACTAGGAAATCAAGGTTCCAGAGTCTGGAGGAGGAGTGGAAAAGCACAAAATTCAGTTTGTTTGAAGTCCTGTTTAGGATCTTCATGTCAGTTGATCTTTTAGAGACATGCAGTCTCCAATTGTGTTGATCCAGTTTCTTTACCAGAAACAGTGATACATACAGCATCAAACCCTACTATCAAGCTTTTTGGAGATTCTGATGTTCTTGCATTTTTTTTCAGCAGAACTTCACACCATTTGTCAGCAAACTACCTTAACTTTAACCCCACTGAGAAATTGTATTAAAAGAATACTGAATCGAATGTAGCTCTAATTATAACAGTGTCTTTGAGAAGTAGAGGAAACACCAGAAACAGCAATGCAGACAAGCTCAAGGCCATTAATAAAGCAAGCGGAGCTTCTTTAACACCTCGGCAGAACCACAAGCTGTTCACCTTCATTCTAAATCCCATCAGTGCAGCGATTAATTAAAAACAAGCCCCAATCAAGGACTGAGTGCATATATTTTACATTTGTGGAATAGCGTTTCAATGGGCTCACTTTTCTCAACCTAGCTTTCCAATTTTCATTTTGGTAGCTGTATTCACAATGAACAGTTGAATTTCATTAATATTCATTGATATTGTCATTTTACAAGATACAGATGCCAATAATACACCATATCCAGCCGGAAAAAAAAAAATGTGACTAATGATTTGTGTTTTCTAGGGTCCAATGATGCCAAAGATGGATTTTCTAGCAGAGCTAAAGAAGAGGCAGGTGAAACCTCCGGTGCGCGAGGGAAAAGATGGCGCTCTGGAGGATATTATTACAGGTACAGTATCAAAAAACACTCGTTTTGAGTCTAAAGCCAAACAGTATGTAAAGTTCTGACTTCATGACACCATGATTTGTATCATATTCCATCAGATCTGAGAAGCACACCGTACAGACGCACAGACGGTCGTCGTCCGGCTCAGCGCCAAGAAACCTGAGGAAATTATGGTTTATTTTTTGTGTTTTTGATAAATATACATTATGTAAACTCAAATATAAAAGCAACTTTAACAAACCTTCAGTGTGTATTGTATATACAGTATAACATGAACCAGCATCAGTCATTTTGTATTAACTGTATTCTTAGTGTTAATTAGCTATGTAAATACAGGAGAAGAACATTTTTAACTTTAACTTCATCCACTCTGATAATTACATTTTTTTTAACATTTACTTTTATCTCAGTGGACCTGTATGCTTAAAATTTGTGACACTGTTCAAAACATTATCTTATTTTTTATGTAAACCTTTTTGTAAACATTTGTTTTTTTTGTATTTGTTATCTTTATGACACAAGATGCTGGAATTGTGTTTGAGATAAAGTCATAAAAAGAGAAGGAATAAAGCAAAATCAGACTGTACAAGAGGGCTGCACTTTATTAGACACACAATCACAGCAAATTATGTACAAAAGAAGGCAGGATCAGACCTGCTGTCTTCTCACAGAAAAAAACAACACACATTTCTCACAGAATATCATGGCATCCACACTGATAAATTACCTCCAGTATCAGTAGGCATTTCAATTTTATTGATCTCATATAATTGATCTGTAGTTATTTTTATTCTTATGTCACACTACTCTACAAATGGGAAATTCATACTTTGCTGATTTCTCACGTTGGGGTGCGTTCAAGCCTTCTGATCCCTGGACGTTCAACACTCCCAGCCACTATCGTCATCACCACATAACTCCACAGTAAGACTGAACATGCCTGTGTCACAGAAATAACGTATCGTTCATGTTTGTAAACCACTCCTCCGGCTCTTTCTTACAACTTTGAAAAAACATGTACGTAACTTTTTTTTTTTCTAAACTGCACCGTGCGTTTGCTTGAGACTATACATGCATTGTTTTTGTATATACCTTTGTATCCATCATCATAGTTTATTAATAAAACATGTTCTTTTGGACATAATTCAGTAAACTCTCTATTACTCAGCCTATTTACAAGTCAATTTTATCTTTTTTTATATATATTTTTGATGCCAAGATTTTTGAACATCCACACATTCAAGTAAAAATCTCATATACATACAACAGAATGTAGGTAGAGCATCTGAAGAAAAAAAAAACTACAATGGCAAAATCACAGACTTCATACATCTTTGCATGATTCCCTAATGAGTTCATCTTTTACCATTTTGATAGTTTAGCTTAAATGCTACTTAAAGCCACAAACTGAAGCAATATAAGCAACAAGATCTACACTTACAGTTTCTGAACCTTTTTTATCCACATTCCTGCCATCTCAAGTCACATGCAAACAAATAAAACCAGGAAAAAATATATAAATAAAGCCATATAACTCCCTTTAATCAAAGCAAGGCCTGTTTGTGAAGCCTTTGGACTCATGTCACAGTAAGTACTACATTTTCTGTGTTTCTGACCATCTCCAGTGTCGCTAATACCATTTATGTAGATCATAAACACAGAATGGCAGAATAAGGTGAGGAAAAAAGAAAAACACATGAAAAGTGACCCACACCTAAATGAAATGATAGTAGCAAAATAAGCCCCTACTAACAGGCACTGGTCCAGCCTCCTACACGTTAACATTAGGAGGCAAAGGTGCAGACAAGCTGGACGAGCATTTTCAGGGAAAAGCTTTTGAAATCCTCATAATTACATAAAGTTTAACTCATTGTTCATAAAAGAAACTTTTACAATTTCAAAATCAACTTCAAAGTATATTACAGAGCCTAACAGTTATCTACACATATATTTTAAACAATATATAAAAATGCTCTGCATGTGAATAAATAATCTCAGTGTGAAATGTAATATCTCTCTGGATGAATTAAAAAAGAAAAATCTGTACAAAATGGTCACTAATATATAAATCAGAGGAGATGAGGACAATTTACAGTATCGAACTTAATCTAGACCTAAATATTTATATATATATTCACATTTTTTTCACAATTATATCATACACAACATCTCACTTAGATATATTTAAATATGTATATTTCTCCTATGTTTAGTTTCAAGTGTGCATGGGGTTTTATGATTGCCAGAGTGCTCAACATGCTTGAAGCCCCGCCCCCCCAAGCGTGTTGGAACTGCAGCCCACTAACACTTCCATTTAAGAAAAAAAAAAGTCCAGGAGACATTTTAACATGGTTCTCCGATTCTGCTTGGGCTAAACTACCATTTACTTCCTTCTGGCTGCTCACCAAATGCAAAAACAGCAAATTTACCTCGAAAAGTTACAGCTTTAAGGGTTTTCCTTTCATTTGACTCAGTTTTTAACCCAGAGCTTAAATCTGCCTTGCAGACCAAAATGCATTAAGTATGGGGCTGTGAGTTTGCAGATTTGCACTGTCAAGACTTTAGGGGCTTTTTAGTCTGTATTCTGAAACTCTGTGCTTCAAGTGATTCTTTTCTTAAAATATAAATAAAAATGAAACAACAACAAAAAAAACAGGACATTTTCTCGATCCCTTTTGTGGTTAACAGTGCTATTCTGTCAGTGCTGCTGATATAATACTTAATGAAAAGATCATTCAGGCACCAGGAAAAACCTTAGCAGGTCCTTGAAGACGTAGAGGCATTAGTAAGATAAAGGCAAAGAGGAATACGTTGGTAGGAGAGTGGGCATGCCAAATACACATTGCACATGTACAGAGCTAAATCCCAACAAAAGTAAACTTAACCTCAAGTTAAATGACTTTAACAGACCGCACATACAAAGAGAAGGCAAAGTGAAACCAAAGGGGAAAAAGCAGCAGATTACTGTCTCCAACTGTCAGACTCATTCTTTCACACCAGCACTCTCAATGGAGATGGGGCGAGTCAAAGCTGGCCTTATTAAACTAGCCTTCAAACTAATCCTTGCTCCTTACATCTCCTACTCTCTTTGCACATGTGTTAATCTCACAGCCAAAAAGAATCAGTTACTTTGAGTCATTCTGGAGAACAGCAGGGAAGTGTAACTTTCCGTTTAACCTTGTGAGCATATGAGGCAGCTTCCAGGCAAACATAGAGGGCATGCATCCCCAGAACGGTCCATTATCAAGGATCTACAAATAAAAACTGTACCCCTGTGATATAATGTAAATAAACATTTGTCAAAAAAAACACCAGGGCTTCTGAATAACATGTCGCATCTAGTTTTGTGCTCATCAAAGTCAATCCAGTTCATTAGGTGACATTTTTAAAAATGTTGAGCCAGAGCAAAATAAGTAAATATAATTGTTGAAATTACAAATATTAAAGAATCTTAGATTGAGTTTAAAATAGCTTGTTGGCATTCGATATGTTGCCAGAGTAACCATTAGTTGAACTAATATGTTTTTTTTGCAAACATTTCACATGTTGAATCTTTATTTAATGTTATGATGGATTAATGACTGCACCAAGTAAACAGTTTTCTGTAAGACTGTGACAAACCAATTACAATCAGGACTCTTTCCTTCAGTTAGCATGATTTAAATGTCTGACATCAGTGTGCAAATGCCCAACAGGCCCATCTCAATGTATAATATCATGAAAAAGTGAATATGGTTTAGTAATTTCACGTAAATTTGGAAGGTAAGAAAAGTGTGTAATATATTTCAAATGTATAATTCTGTTAATCTTGGTGTATTGCTTACAGCTAATTAAACAAAACAAAAAAATAAATAACTCAGTGCACACATAAATGTTCTGCTACAGCAGATGATTGGGACTGGACAACTACACACTGAACCAACTTACACAAAGAGAGCTTAGGACCACAAAAAAAAACAGCCAGGTCAATTGTTCTCCTTGGCTCAGATAAGAGGATCTGGATTTGATTAACTCATCCCAGATATGTCTTGTGAATATCTCTATAGCTCATAAATCATTTTCGCCTCTACACTTGTTTTAAAGCAGGTTTTCCTTCCAATCAATTTTCCATTAGTACTGTGTGCATAATAATGTCACTCTCTGAACAGCCATATTTTGTGTCAGCAGTTTTTCCCATGACTGCAGGATTATAAAATGACCATAACATAAACATCTTTAAAGAAAAAAGAAACATTTTTGTTGTTTTTTTTTTCAACCATTGTAAGCCAAAATTAACAGAAATAATAGATTTTTTTTCACACTGTGTAAATGTGTATCCTTTTTTATGCGTTTCTCTACTTTAACTGAATGACTGAATTAATTATCTTACAGTATCATTCTAGCTTATTTCAATATACTTGTTTACTTACAGTTCACCTCTAGTTCTAGGTTGAAAATTTCCATTTTTCTTTTCTGTCATTGCACGATTTTTTTATATTTGAAAATTGCACTGCCTCCTAACCTATAATTAAGTTATTTAAGGGGTATCTTGTTATTTTGTTTTCAGGGGGGAAACTGTGCTTTCTCTACATATTTATGATGCCCTGATTCCCTCATAAGGGGGAATATATGATATATAAACCTGTGCTATTGAAAAGTTATTTTTAATACATATACATTTTTCACTAGAGTTAATGAAAACATATAAACTATGATAAAATCTGGGCGCTTTTTAAAGGAACATTAATATGATTTTTATGGGTGAAATATTCCGGTCACTGTGGTCCATTTCAACCCCAGGTGCATCATAACATATCTGGTCGTATAGGATTTAAAAGATAAAATAAAATAAAAAACACACACATTATGTCAGTGCTGTACAGCTTAGCTTTACAGGTGCGTGCTTGAGTCTTTGGGATGGGTTTTGGATGTCAGAGCGACCTGCGAGATGCTACGGTGAAAACACCCTGATTGTCATAAACAACAAGTCACAACACTCATACAGTAAATCCACATGGGTTATACACAACCTCCTTTTCTAATTTTCTTTCTTTTAGTGTAATTTTGCAGTTTCTTAGTGTCATGGCTGCTTAATGCAGTGTGCTTTCATGAATAATGCTGCAATATTCTTGTTTCCTTCACTTTAAAGATGCCATAAATGCAATACCAGATGCAATGTTTTCATTTACAGAGATGCATACCAAGGTTTAAAATGCAACATTAAATTAGAACCCAGAGTAATGTGCAAAGGGGATGAACAATCATGTAAACTCTTATTGTGCACAAATGAAGGGAAAATATAGCACCGATTGGAAGTTTAAAAATGTGGCTGATGCAAAAAAGAAAAGAGTGTCCTTTTTGCACAAACAGCTCAAAACCACATTCATCTCATCTGGCTTTTGTAAATATTTTCTGAGAAGAGCTTTTCTATCAGATTAGGCAGGTAAGAAAGAGCAACATCATCCTAAACATATAGAACTATCCGACTCACTCGGCTATTATTGCAACTCTATTTTCATAACCACAGTCTAGATATGAAAACGATACCACAAACAGCCCATGAAATGAGAACGTGTTCGACCACACTAACCTTGTAGCAGACAGCTGGTGGAAAAGGGAGGCTTGGCATGTTTGTGTGCATTCTGTTTGGGAATCTGGCAGTGGGACTGTGTGGGAGACCGTGGAACCAGACGAGAGAAGGACACTTGTCCAAGAAGAAAACTGAGAGAAATTATGATGAACTCAGAGTCTGTTGCTTTCTACATCAGTGAGAAAAAAAAGTGGATATAAGAAATCCTGAAAGAAAATATCTCGAAAAAAAGATTTTTTTCTATATAAAGATAATTTTGGATTTGTATTTGTCCATGTCCTCCTCCCTCCATTAGGAGTTGTCACCATCCTTACGGCTGCTGAGCAGTTGGGGGCTGTCAGATCTTCCTCTGGTGGGTTTGACAACCATAGAGGAGAAAGTAAAGTTACCAAGCGGTGTGGGAGAGGAGGGAGACAGGGATGGAGTAGGGGTTGTGGGGGAAGAGGAGGATGTGGGTGTGGAGGACAAGCTATTGGGAAGAGAGGATGATCCTTTCTGCTCCCGGAGAAGGCGGCGTTGACGCAGAGCGGAGGACAGGAGCAGGGCTTCAGTGCACAGGCCAGAGGCTGACAGGCTTGCCAGTAGGGCTTTTGCTTGGCTGGAGGAGACTGTCAGGGAGGGTGCGGTCCCCTCGTGGGGGGACATTCTCAAGCCGGGTGCAAAGGCTGCAGAAGGCATCCGGCCTAAAAAAATACTTGCTTTCAGTCCAGACAGGTATGGTTCGGCGGTTCCCTTGTTGATCCCCAAGGCCTTGGAGTAGAGCAGGGACAAAAAGACAGAAAGGGGTGGAGGAGGAGCGCAAAGAGATGAGGTTTTCAGGGGGTTGAAATTATGAAAAATTGAAAAAGGTGTAAAGAAAATCCCTAAGATGGTTTGTGGCTGCAGTGCTACCTGCAGCATCATCCCGTCGGCATATTCAAACACACCTGTGCAAGCTTGCTTGCACAAAAAAACAAACATTCACACATCTAGAAGCATCATTTTGGATTGAAGACTAATGATGTCAAAGGAGCTGGTTAAGTAAAGCGGGCAGACAAGTGTGTATCTCTTTAGTCACGTGAACAGGAGGTGGAGGAAGCTGAAGAGGCTGGGCGGGGACGGGTCGCTCACTGCTGCTGGGTTATAGGTGCAGCAGACATGCCAGTCAGGAGGTGAGGGGCAGCACAGGTTCACACAGGGGGATTGATGGAGTATCAGAAGAAAACATACAGTGGAGGGGAGGGGGAGTGAGAACAGGAGACAAACACAGGAGATTGTTATTTAGGTTGATATCAGCATGTGTGATGAAAGCCAATACAGAGGCTAGCATCTGTACATGATGACAGAACCACTGATCCCACTGATAAGGTGCAACAGTGACAGACAGAATATTACACTGTTGACTACTATTACTATAACATTTTTTTTATGATGTTCATTCGTTGAAAAAAAAAACAACATACTAAGATGAACATACAGAGCCACACCTTTATTTCTTTTAATAATGGAAGACTCAGCCAGTAGATGGCACTGTTTCAACAGAATGAAACTTGTGGGAAATAACATTTTCAAGATGACTGTTTCTCAGGCTCTGATGTGAATGTATGTGACAGACACCCTTTGCATGCTGTAGGAGCAAGACAAACACTCTTCAGAACACATATACTGGGACACAAAAAGTAAGTTTAGTCAGGAAAGTTTTGGCATTTTTGAAAAGAGCAAAGGGAAAGAAAATGTAAAAACTTTTGTTGTGTGAAATATATATAGCTGAAAGGTTTGCATTTACTCCAGTACAGTCTGCTAGGAACACTCTTCTCAAACCTGACTCATACTGTTATTCTGGTCTATGAGTTTTCCCTACTATATACACACTGACAGCTTCACACCCAAGAATAATATAACACCACTATCTCCACCTCTTCTCGTCACCTACAGCTGACCTGATTTAGTGCTGCAAATGGAGACTTGAAAGGTTTAACATATGACAGTGATCTTTGCATTGATCCCTTCATTTGTGGAAAAGCTAACATGGAGAAAAAGGAGCTTTGGTTGGTCCTCATGTCTGAAATGCCTTAGTAAAAATATAAGGAGCTTAAAAGGGAAAATAGCTTCAGTTAATGGCGCATCCTGGGATGTTAAACCTTTTAAAATAACTTATTTTTTCTAGATAAATAATCCCACCTTAAAACTCTCCCATTATTTTAGTGTGTTTATTCAGTTAGGGGAAAAAAATTAAGAGAAATTTGGTTCTTGCGGAATCATTTACTTCAGAACATAGAGATCTTTCCTATTTGCAAATTATTTCTAGATAATCTAGAGTCCTGAGTATCCTGTTATTCCCTCTCCTATGAAGTTTACGCTGAAAGCTTTCTGAAAGGATTTAGTTCAGGGGACTAAGATGGCCGACACAGATCTGGCCGTTTTGCATCATTATGCAAATCATGTACTGAGTATCTATTTTAATTTTTCTTAGGTAGACTTTCATGGTTTTTATTTCAATGTCCCGGATTTTTAAGTGTTTATAAAACCTTGAATGCAGTTTTCCGGCCCACAGCATCACAGGTCCTCCAACATATATAGAGAGCACAGGGTGTATCAGCACATATTCATCCTTTGCTTTATGTCGGATATGGACAGGTGTATTCAAAATGTTAGCCAAAACTGTTTTAAGCCCATGGTTCAAAATGTTTTTGTTAGTGTTCCCAACGACATATTTGGAGTTCTCTAATAAAAAGCTCTGAAAACCCTTTTTTTTTTTTTTTTTTACCAACTTTCCCATCTTCTTTATTTAACTAAGTTTCATTTTTAGGAGTACTTTGTGTTCCATCACATGCATTAAATCCCAGGGAAGCAGGGAGGGATGGACTACTAACTGATGATCCTTAAAAGCTCAGATAATTTTAAAAAGAGTGAATTTGAAAAACAAAAATAGTTCACATTCCTTACGTTAGATAAAATTGTTATACACCAATATATGCAACAGCAGTAATTTTAAAGGCTTTTTTCAAATCGGTGTTGGGAACCATTAGAAAGGGTGCTTTTAAACATTTTAGCATATTTGTTGTAGGTAATACAACTAGAAATTGTTTTAGTTGGTACTGATATGTAATTTTAACTGTAAAACAACATTTAAAATGCAAATTTTGAACTACTGCAAAATGATACCCTTTAAAAATTAAAATAACTTTTTGTCTTTTTTTCTCATATTTTGCATTCTATCATAGATAAATAAAGAAATCAAGCTAAGCTTAATAAAACCTGTTGCCATAGAAATCCAGTTTGACATTTACCATGTAGTGCGTCATTTCATCAGCTCCTAGTAATCAACTCGTCCATGCACAGATGTTTTTTTTATTGAGTTAAAATTTTGATAGACAGATTTACCTCAGAGGGTTGCTCTACAGAGAGGAAAAAAGTGAAGAAGAAAATCATTCAGGTTTAAATGAAAATACAGCCTCATACAGCTGCAGTACTTTAATAAATATGGTGCATCATTTTCCTCAACAAAGCTTTGTGCTCCCTTAATGCAACAATCCTTACTTTATCCTCAGACTGCTTTGTGTTTCAGTACAAAAAAAAATCAGCAATTAATAGTCCGTCACAGTGTATTTTTTTTCGTTCCCTGGTTTAAATCAATTTTCTCCTTATTTCTTTTATTATTGAAAATGTATTTCTTGCCTACTTGTATGTAAACTGCTGCAGCTCCATTTCTTCGCCTCTGACTGTTTGAGGGTCTGAAGCCCTCTGAGGATATTGCTTTCACACACCCGGAGGAATAGCTGTTTTGAACAGTTTGTGCACAAAATAGACTGTGCAGCGTCAGAGTCATTCTGAAATAATGGGATTAATTTCCCTTTCATTTGACCATTGTAAGCATCTACTCAGCCTTCAAATTTCAGGGAATGAACAAAACCAACAAAGGGTGGTGAAAAGGGGAAAAAAAGGAGACATGGATAAATTGCAGAGTACAGTAAGCAGAGAAAGGGGAAAAGTGACATAAAGGGGGAAAAACGTAAAAAGATTTAATGACATAAAGTGAGATGCCCTCTTCATATTAAATCATCTGTGATTGCCAGGGACTGGAGTGGCGGTTATAATGGCACCACAGCGGTTCTTCCCAATCTTCCCTCAGTCTGAGGAGACCAAAGCCTCATTACTTTGCCATCTCCCAAATCTCTCCCTCTCTTTCTCGGCCAAACACGCTCATTTCTCTGCAATCTAAAAAACTTACTATGAGTCTGAAAGTGCTCTAGGTTATGAAGGTTTAGGTGCACTTCACTGCTTCTGTTATTTTTCAAATTACATCGACATTAAGCTTTTCTTGCCCCTGTGCATTGGCAAGAATCTTCTCCTGGCTTTGCTCGACCGACATGCTTCAGCAGTTTAATTTCCTTGCCTCTGGAGACCATCTAGCATCCTTATGTTCAGCCTTTTACTTTACATCACCTCTTTAAATGCTAACAAGTTAAATACAAAAAAGAAAAACCCTGTAGGGCCAACTATTGAGCAACGTATGGGGAACATATTAATATTAACAGCTTTATAAGGGTATAAAAAATCCTCTTCTACTCTTATTGTTTTCACCCCTTCATAGCAGCCCAGCAATGGTAGAAACTGTGGCACTGTAGAAAATGTCTTTAGTTATTTGGCTAAAGTTGAAAGGCAGATTATGAAACTTACTAAATAAGTACATAAAATGTTTGTGTCTTTGAGTAAAGGATGTGTTTTATTTTCTTCAACCAAAGGGGACCAGTTGACAAAGAAAAGACACTAGATCAGAACAAACTTTATTAAAATCTTGAATTTCTTTGCCAAATAGCGTTCTTGGTCTAATATGTTTCCCAAAACATCTAAATGACTTAGAGAAAGTTGCTGAATAAAAGTTCTTTGAAGGAGAGAAAAAAAAATTATTCTTTATATAAAGACAATATGTGGTCAACTACTTTTAAAGTACTAGGAAGCACCTTCTTCTCTCAGCATTAATTCTGACGAATGGCATTCCATCACAACAACGTCCAAGAAAATACAGCCAAAAAAACGAAGGAATATCTAGAAGTGTGTAATAAAATAGCAGGTTCGGATCTGAGGGTCCAAATCTCTCTAGAAAAGTGAACAAAACTGGTTAAACAGTGTTTTTGCGGCACCTAAAAACACTGGCTTCACCATAAAGTACTAAGTCATGTTTTAGTAGAACCGGCATGTCCAAAATCGGTCTTTGAAGGCCGCCATGCTGCAGATTTTACAGCTTTTCCTGCACAGGTGGTTTTAGTGTTGCAACGATACCAATACCAGTATCGGGCCGGGCACGATGCACTAAGATAGTGGTATCGGTATCGGCGATGCCGACAAATAGGGTATCCATAACATTTTGAGAGCCAAAAGTTTATTCAACTATTGTCACCCATTCCAGGAAGGCAATAAAAAGTTCTACTGGATTCACTTTGTATTAATCTTTTTCCCGCTTCTCAAAGGTAGGCAGCAGCTTGAAAAAGCCATGACGGCAATTATTTTAGATCCAAGTAATATGCAGTTCTTCATATATACACATACACTTCAATTTCAAACAGATGGTATTGGTATGGTATCGGTATCGGCCAATACTGCACAGCCAGGTATCTGGTATCGGGGCCAAAAAATGGCATTGGCGCAACACTAGTTGATTTCCACTGACAGCTGATAACCAGGGATCTTCTGAACTGCAATCACTGAATCAGCTGTGCTAAAGCTGAAAAACATTGATAACCTGTAGGACACCACCCTTGAGGACAGATTTTGGACTGTACTAGAATTGCAATTATAGTTTCCTTTTTTAATTTTGGTCCTATTTAAAACTTTTATGTCATAAAACACCTAAGGCTGCAACTATCGATTATTTTGGTAATAAAGCGGACAATTTTTTTTCAGTTATTCGATTAATAATCAGCTAGCCAAAGGTTTCTTAAAGAAGATTATATACAGAATAAAACCAGGGGAAAGTAAAACTTTTTGACTTGAGGAGTTCTGGATAGAGCTTATTGTGAGAGGAGAAAAGTTTTTTTTTAATCTTAAATGCAAAATATTGATATATTCTTTCACAATTTTGTTATAAATACTGCTGTAATTGGGTTTAGAATCTATACTCCAGTTAATGATTGATGATTACTGAATTAGTTGACGATTATTTCAATAATAAATTATACACAATTAATCAAATTTTTATCCCTAAATACAACATTAATAGAAATAAATTTAAACATGTAAATTCAAAATGCAGTTTGGATATGATTTTATTAGAGAGAAGACTTACAAACTACCCTGGATCTACCTTAATAGGCCGATAAAATTGTCCTTAATAATAATAATCCAGAAAGCCGGTAAATATTTCAGAACAACGTCTGAGACATTGTAGACCTGCTTTTTTCGCAGTTAAGATCAAAGTTCATGACTGAACAACAATAGAAAGTCTGGACCTGGACTAGCAGAACATATATGGGACGGTTCCGACCCCGGGACCACATTTACCAAAACCGCTTTATGATTCTCAATAAACTAAGGAAAAGCAGAACTCTTTGGAACTAGATCTGCACATAAACTAACACCGAATTTCAGAAAGAGAACATTACACCTGTAGACAAGTGGTAGTGTCATGGTCTGGGGCTGCCTTGCTGCATCAACACCTGGATGACCTGCCCCAATCCATAGAACCATAAACTCTGCTCTTTATTGCTCTGTAAGCAAAATGTCTAGCTAGCAGTTTCTGTGCTTGCATTTACTTGCCCTAAAACAGTCTGCTTATGGTTGAAATTACCCCTAATTAGAATGGATTAAGTAACAGTCACCCAAATGTATCCACAAAGATGCATATGACTTATTGCCATTTATAGCAACTCGATGCCACTTAGGGTGACAGCCAATTATTAGTTAGGAGTTCATTACTTATTTTTCACACAAGGCTGGGCTGCTTTTGATGGATTTTCCCCAGAAAAAAATGAAAGCATCATTTGGAAATTAAAGAAATCTGCTAGCAGGAAAATCCTTTTTTTAATGATACTTTATGTGTTTCACTGATGTGTTAAACAATGTACAACTTTCATAATATGTGTTTTCTTTGGGGTTTCGGTTGAAAATCTGTTTCTGTTGTTAATAATAAGAACTATTCGACGGGTTTTGATTAAAAAGTCAGACAAATTTGAATATATATATATTTATATATATATTTCCCAATATGTAAATAATAATGTATTTTATCCAGCAACTCTGTCAGATAATCGGCAATACAGCAGTCTTGAACATTTATTCAATTTCACCAAAAAGTGGCTTTTAAATCATCTAATCCCCATAAAAACTATCATATAAAGTAATATCCTCTATAGGGCGAAGGATGCCAAGACGATATGCAATAGTTAAGTAGAGATGATGAAATGATTATTAAGAAACTAGGCAAAGATATATTTAATCCTGTAAGGTGAATTAAGCAATGGTTTTCAGAAATATATGCCCAAATTATTTAAAATAAAACTTTAAAAGACTTTATTAACTTGTGTAGAGAAGTTCTAGTTAATACCAACATCCTTAAATTTGTCTTTAAAAGGCTTTTAATTCTAATTTTTAGTTTAAAAGTAATCTATATAATAAATGCTTGTAGGCTGTTATGATGAAGCTCAGATGATGACTTTGACAGATCAAACATTGTTTACTCTTATCAGAGCTAATTGTAAACTGTTACCTGTTGGAGGCTCTGTGCCTTCTGTAAATCCTCCTTCTTGCCACTTTTAGTCTTCTCTGTGCTGTTCTGCTGCAGATGCTTCAGTTTTGAGGCAGCTGAGGAATGAACTTTTCCTATGCTGGGATTATTCCCTCCCTGAGAGAAAAACAACAGAGAGGAAAAAATAGAACAGAGAATAGATTAAATATGGAGCCCCTCAATCTACAGCTCACTTTCCCTCTGGAGTATCTTCAACTTCTACCACAAATAAGGATTTACATAATAAAAGGTGGACTAAACAATACAAGCCAGTCTAAAAAGAATGCAAAGATTTTTTTTATAGATATAAGAAGATACCTGGTATAAAAGTAAAAGTGTAAACCTGACTAAAATTCACCCTCTTTCCACAGAGAATGAGGTGTTGCACTAAAAAAGACACTATGTGATATAGCTTCACAGCAAGAGCCCCAAACCACTGTGCTTAATGACCTTTCCCACTGAGCTACTCAATCCACCGCCTCTAATAAAAACAAAGGGAAATACACATTCAGCTACATTTCCATCAAGCTGTGGTTCTTCTGCACACAAAGTCAACCAAAAAAAGATTAAAGTGCCTACCAAATACCTTGAACTTTTTAAATTACCCTGACTGTAAAACCGCCGACTGCTAACCCAGCAAAACAGATTAATTCTTCTAATTCATTTTGAATTAGAACTGAGGTGGACTTCCATGAAGTTGACGAACTTCTAATTCAAATTCCTTTTGAATTAGAAGGAAAATTATGTTCCAAATATATCGTAAAAATATGAATCTGAAAAGTGTGGCATCCATTTATTTTCAGCTCCCTGCTTATGAAACCTTTCATAAAATCTTTCTGTGGAAGGCGAGCAACAAATCCTGATGGAGTGTGTCTGCAAGCTTTGCAAATCAGGATAATTAAAATGTAACGTACTCTTTCTGCAAAATAAATAAAGCTGGCAAATCTGATTAAATGCATATTTGATCAGATTTATTTTCTGAGCTTAGTCAGTCCATGTCAGTTAATTTTCTTTTTTGGTTTGGAAAAAAGCAGCTCCACATTATGATGCTTTTACCACCATGTTTTATTCTGGAAATTGTGCAACCATAGTGACATAGAAAGAGTTTGTTTTTCTTGACACCATTATGTGTTTAGACCACAAATCAACATTTCTGACTGTATGATCATTTCTGATTTTGACTGTATGATCTGGTTGAACTGTAAAGTGCCTTGAGATGACTTGTGTTGTGAATTTGGCGCTATATAAATAAACTGAATTGAATTGAATTGAATTTCTGTTGCTTCTGTGAAGAGTACCTTGTTTTACCCCTGCTTTATGTACCTTGACTTATCCCCAACCTGTGATAATGTTCTTAAACGTCTCGGGCCTTTACAAATCAGCAATGAAATGGAGAGCAGTTTTTATTTAAGGATTTTATATAAGCATATCAGTACCAAAGACAGGAGGAATACAAATGCATGACACACCTTTCAAGTTCCAATTTGTAGAAATGTTAAAAACATTCATACATTCCTTTCACTTTATTTATCTAAGCCTATATTCTTGTTTTTGTTCTGACATAAAAAAATGGATCAAGAGGTATGAAGACTCTAGATTATCAAGATACTAAAAAGCAGATAATTGTATTCTTAATCTTATTGTTTAATGTAAAAACCCAGTAAATCTTCCATCTGTTTGGTAAAGCCCTGTCGTTTTTGGGGGGACTGTGAACCACAATTGGACAAGAAAAGAGACTTCTTGTCTGAATTTAGTTTGCAGCACATTTTGGACCATAGTAGGAAGAAGGGTCGGTTGAAATGATGGTGATTGAAGCTGGAGTGATGAAATAATGTGTGAAGACTCTGTAATCCTCAGCCATTCCCACAGGAACGCTCCATGGCTCCACATCAGAGGGCTGAAACTCACTATGACAGCGACTGTCAAGTATTACAGTGGGAGGATGCATTCCAGGCCAGAGTCAATACTACGCAAACTGTCATGTCATCGCGACAAGAAGACAGTTGATTAGGAATGCTTTAAACATTTTGCTAATTGCTAAGCTTTTGTTGCTTTGCGGTCAACTGAAGGTGAGATGAAAAGGGGCTTCTCATTATATCTGAAGTACTGTAGATTGTTACATCGCCAACAGTCTGACTCCTCTCCACAATAACAATATTAAACAACCCTAGTAAGAAAAACCCTAAGTAACAGTACAAAACAATCTTATTGCACATGTAGTAGAATGCTTTAATAATGCATTTAGTAAAATGTTAAATATACCCTAAAGGTTGGTTAAAAATTCAAACGATGGTATTGTTAACTGTTTTCCTGGAGGCTGAGGAAGCTAATTTCATGGAGAGCTGATAAGCAAAAAATATATTTGAAAAAAATCTTAGAAATAACATAGTTTAGCCATTATCTTTGCATATATTTAACAGGAGATGGAATGAGCGACTGTCGGAATAGATTGGTAGGAAAATAATCACTGAGACTGGGCTCAGAAGGAGAGCAGCTCCAGATTGAAGCACAGAATATAGAAAAAGATAAGGAGTCTGTTGTCTGTCGCCTGTATATGCATTTGATCTTATATAAATTGGATGTAGAATCGCTCAGGGAGCAGACATCAGAGGCTTGAAAGGGAAGTTCCAGTTTTCATCTGCAGAGAAGAAGGAAAAATAGAGCAAGCTACTTGAGGAGCGGGAGATTAATACAGCAGCAGCAACAAATATTGAACCTGAATTGATGCCGGTTTGGGTGGAACCGGTGGCCTCTTGGTCTCCGACTTCAGACTCCCAGTCCGCTGGGCTGGAACGCTCATGAGGGCCACCTCTGTCTCTGTGTAGAGCCCTTCTGTCATAGAGTGACCACTGATCTCTATTACAGTGTTCTCCAGCTCTCGGATGGTCTCCTCCAAACTGTCCAGTCTTTGGTAGGTGCTCAGTCGGAGCTCCTGGGTGATTCTCCTTTGACTGGATAAATCCCAATTACTGGGCTCCATCCTAACTTCATCTGCATGTTGAAATGTTAGCACATCCTCCCCTGTCTCAATCCCTCTCCTTAGAGCCTCCATGAAAGGGGGCTGCTGTAGGGATTGATGGGAGGATCTTAATCTCCTTTGGGGGGTTGGATTGGATGACTCCAGAAGGGAATACAGCAGTCTGTATGTGTCTTTAAGACTATTTCCCTTTCTGAAATGCATTAGAACAGGCCGTTCATCCAGCTCTGCTACAGAAACCTCTTCAATCTGCGCTGAGATATTCAGAGTTTTATGTACTATATTCTTTAGTTCCTGAGCTTCGTGAGGTAACACCCGTCTCATCTCCATGTCTGTGAGAAGCAGGTATATATCTTGGTCCTGTTGGGAACCAGGTTTACTTCTTTCTGTAGGCGTTCCCCTTAAAATATCTTTTTTCTGGACCATATGTTGATCCCTGGAATTGTGCGTTGGATTATTTTGTGCAGGGTAATTTGCTAAATCTCTGACAGGATTTTCTGCAGCAGTGAGTGAGTCTGGCAAACACTCTGTCAACAGGATGTGGGGGATCGCAGAAAAGTTCCTTCCCTATAAATAAAAAAAGCACTTTCTGCATAAATATAGACACATGAACTAGTTAAACTTCTAGCAAAACTGTAATCCAAACTTTACAAACGGGAAAGTTATGAAGAAAAGGCACATTTTTATGCACATGTATGTATTTATAGATTAGGAGCATACATGTCTGATTAGGTTTGAGACCTTATTATAAAAAAAAAATCACATGCATGGAAAAACAGGTAAAACACAGAATAAGCTTGTTTGCTCTAAATCCAATCATAACAAATATAGAAAGTTGCTGTAAACAGAAAACTTTGACTCCATCCCTCTGTGTATAATTACATGTTCAACTTTCTTCCCAACTTTCTTACACAAAGTGTTTGAAAGTCATGTATATAAAGCCCATTCAGCTGCTTAGAACTCCCCCTGAACTTAGCGGCACCTATGCTGAAGACGTGTGAGAAATGAATAAAATAATCTCTTTTATCGTATTTGCTATGCATACAAATTGAAAAATGCAATCAAAATATACATTTTATTTTATTTAAGTGCCTGTTTAAAAAAAATACTGGTTCTACACTAACTGGAAGCACCAAAATGTTGTCTATCTGTGCTGGATGCACAGATAAAGAAATCATTCTCTTCTACTTTTTGAACAGCCTCTCCTATCATCATTTAAAGTTCTTTAAGGTCCTCTCTAAATCCCTCTTACGAACAAATTTGTTCTTGCAAAACACGTTCTTGCATGAGGCCCACTAACCTTAGTTTGGGTGTTATACAGTATTATTTTGTAACACAAATATGTGATTTCTTAAGATAAACTATGGGACAACCTGGTAAATACCATTAGTGAACAGTCATGCATAATAATAAGTTATCCCTCTAATGGAAAGAATGCCTTTGCAAAATGTTTCCATCTTTTTTGTACCTATAATACAATCTGCAAGTAAATAAATTTCAAAAAGAGGTCGGCAGCAGTTGTGTAGCCATGAGGCTTAAATCAAGCATTTTGAAAGTCCATGCGGTCAAAAACAGAGAAGTAGTTACAGTGAAGGTAGTTAAGAAGTAAAAGAGACGTAAGGGAACAATCCAGACTGCTCCTGGTCAGCCAGAGTGTTACCTCAGAAGAGGCCTCAGGAGGCGACAGGTGTAGCCTGGAGGGGGAAGGGATTTTCCTGATGTGTGGGCTAGCAGGGAGAAAAAGCGAAGTGGGGCGAGAGAGCCTGACTGGGGCTCTTTCAAACAGCTGGGGAGGCAAAACGAAGGTTAAGCAAATGTCAAGGAAACAAAACAACAGCCACTGACAAATCCAATTCAGTTATTATTGAGAGTTTGTTGCTTCATATTTTCTGGCAGGCCATCTTAAACACAGAACATGGAGCTCTCAGGGTCCATCTGTCGACCTGTTAGTTCTGGGTTATGTTGTGTGCGACTGAGCATTATGCGATCTTTGGGCTTTCTTGGTGCCAGGGGCAAGGGGGGCATATGGCACCTGCTGCTTGAACATGTGGTAATGATGATGAGCGTATCGCCCTTTGAGTGTGTATGTGCTCTTGGAATCCACTGACGCATTGTGGAAGGAACATCTATAACTATAAAGTGCAGTTTTTGCCATCAGTCGGCCAACATTATTACCATCATAATGTAACTCAATTGATGTGCAGTCCATGTTTCATTTACCTCAAGTTCAGCAGCAATTTTTTCCTCCTCTCCTTGCTCCTTCTCTCCGGAGGCTAGCGTGGGGGGTGTAGATGCAGGACGAGGGTTTTCAGACATGGTCCTCCTCAGTTTCGTGTGTGGCTTTTGGGTGTCATTCTCTTCGGATTCGGATTTCTATGAAAACAAAATGATTAAACATGATCTAAAGCCACATGTCTGGAAAGGGTTTGTTCACCCAAAACATTCAACAAACCACCAGTTTTCATGAATTTGCAGAACATTTTGAGGAACGATTCTGCTGATTTGTAGATCGTTTGGCACCTTTATGCTTTTTCCAGGAATTAAGGGCTCTCCACTGCGAGAAGTCACACCTGGAGACGAAGGGAAACTACGTCTAGGTGGAGGAGGGGGAGGAGACTTGGAGGGTTTTTCTGTGCGATACCGTGGTACTGTCAGCTCATCTGGGGAAATATTAAAAAAATAAAAGAAACAAAACAAGATGCTGAAAGTTTTACAAAAATGGGTCAGAATGGTTTAAATGTGACCAAAGATGATGACTTCCTGACTTACCAGAGCCACGCCTGGACCCCCCCTCTTTAGCTGAAAGCTTGTTTTGTGGCTTGCTAGAGCGGTGCTCCGTTGTTGTCGCCCCACTCTGAGGGATCTGGGCCGATGGGGTGTTGGAGGAGGGCTTGATCTGCTTGGCAGCAAAGTCCAGGTCTGGAATAGCCTTCATCAGTTCAGCTTGGGTCTCCTCCAGCAGGCGGTTGATGTCCTGAGCACTGTACTGTGTAAGACTGGCACGCTTTTCCTCCCAGTCCCGCTCTGCTGCCTGCAAAGTGAAGGATAGCAACCAGTATGGCCGTGTCACATCAGATTAGGACTGCCAGATGGCAATCAGTTCTCCAAGTCTTTCTGGATTCCAGGGAATTGGGTAAAGCTCATTTCAGTGTGAAGACAACTCTGCAGCTACTGCACACTTGGTATTTGCCAAAGAGTTATTTTTCAGGGTTTTTTTTGTAGGTTTTTTTAGCAGAATCATTGATTTTCCACTCAAATTGCAAATAAATATAAGCATGACAATTTTGCAACCAACATAACAACTAAACCTGCTTTATAAATACCATAATTTATACTTATAGCTGTTCAACCAAAATGTTTCTTTTTTTTTTTAAACATGTCACTTAAAAAAAAATACCCAAAAAATGCTCAAAATGATTAGCTTTAGTCCAAAATGATCAGTATTATCATCTGCAGCATAAGGGGTATTTTCTGTGCAATGCTGTACAACATTTTAACCTGGCACACAGCATATCTTGGTGTGTGTAGTCTACTCTAAAAGAATCAAATTCCTAAATATTTGTGATGTCCCACTAATTAATGTGAGATGATCCACCAAGGGTTTAGTTGCAACTATGCTTAGATGCCCTTAACTACAGGAAAATAACATGCCAAGATCTAAGGGTCACAGCATGTCTTTTATTTTTCTCCTTAACCTCATAATGCAGCAAAATTTCTCTTTAACAACATGAAAAGTACATATTTGGATTCAAATGAACCCCTAACAACTCAAGGCTTTGGTATATCCTAATCAACCTATTTTTATGAGGAAGTTTGAGATGTGGGTGCTTTTTACCCTCCTGGAATGTTATCCTTGCTTTAAGGTGCAGATATGTATGTATTTATTTATTTATTGGAAAGTTAAATTCAGCTGTTGCTGTCTTTTGTGTTGTTGAGTATTATTATGACCCCATATGCATAGTAGTCTCTGTATCTAAATTATTAGGGTATATTAGCTTAATTGTAGCACTACTAGTATAGTGGGGGTAGGTAGGTTAAAGCATTTCTTTTTTTAAATAAAAATTAGTCTTACTAGTCGGACTTCCATTGACAAAGCTTTGTCAGCGGCAGCACGGCGCTCCAGTTCCTCAAGGGCTTTGCCTTTGTGGGGAATAGGAGGATGATTGTCCTTGTGAGAACCGGACGGGTTTCCGAGACCACGGCTGAGGCTGGAGTGCGGACTCCAGTTAGACAGGCTGTTACCTCCTCCAATATCATTGATGGTTAACGGAGGGCTGCTGGGGATGTCAAAGCCTGAAAACTTTTGCAAGTCATCATTGTGCTTTGCTGAGGGATTTGAAAAGTTGTCCTGCTTTTTCCAAACCCCATCATTTGCTTGCCTGGAAAAACAAAGAAGAAAAAAAACTAATCGGCCAAGTTTATGAAACGCTCGTCTAATTTTGAGAGGGACAAAGATTAAAACCGAATAATTAAGACTATAATGAAGCTTTTTAGGACTAAACCTGATAAGGATGTCTCCAGTTTCACTACACACTAAATCACAAAGCATATTTATGTGACTGAAAATAGCTTTAAATAAATTATCAGGTTGACGTTGTGATTAGTGGATGTGTTTTTTTTTTCTCCTTTCAGTGTTTGGAGCAATACTGCTTCAAAACAAATGAATATCAGTGGAACCCATTTAAAACATCCCTATCTGCATTTGGTGACATGAAAAGTACTTGACTTCTCAAATATTTATTCTGGTTTAAAATATTAAAGAAATGTCAATATCTGATAAAAGTGTCTTTAAAATACTTGAATGTCAACCTATAGAAACCTAAAAGAGAGGGAAAGCACTTTTTAACATCACTGGATAAGCTGCTCTTCCATCGAGCGTGAGTCTAAAGCCCCCAAATGTGCTGGTGTCCATACTTGCGCATCGTGGCGAGGGTGTCGGTTATAGACTTGCAGCGTTTTAACAGGGCATCAAGTCTGTGTGGCTCTTCTTTAAGGAATTTCACAGCTTCGACCTCCACCCGCAGCACCACCCGCATCTTGCTCTGCAGGCTCGGGAATTGATCTGCAGGAGAAAAGAAGAGGTGGGACACAAAGCAGCCATGCTTTTATCAACCAACCACCTCCTAAGGATGCTGAAAGTCTTTTGTGTTAATTAAATGGAGCATTTTTTGAGCTACTGCTAATGGTCAGTAAGTTCATTCAGACAACGAGCGATGTGAGAGTGATTAAATACTGCGGACTAGCTGCGGGTGACTAAAAGATAATCAGCCTCTCAGTGAGTAATTAGTGGAAAATAAACTGTCTACTATACAAAACCAGTGTTTTGTGTGTTGTGTGTTGCAGACGGAGGGATGTGCCAGCATGACTCACTTTTCAGCTCGGTGAGTGTTTCTCCCAGCTTTCTTAGAACTGCAGCCTTCTCCTCCAGCTCCTGCACCGTCACCAGCTTGTGGTTGACAGACGATTCCTTCTGGATCTCCTCCACTGATTTCTCCAGATCGCTGAGATGAAACAAACAGAAGGCTAAACATCAGGGTTACTTCTTTTATTAACAAGTTTTATTCAAATCGATACCCTTCTCCTCTTTTATTAGTTCTAGTTATACTGCTGCTGATTAACAGCCGCACTGGATGGCCAAAACTGTACTTTTTACTTTTCTGTGTTTCTTTACGGTTCCATTTGTCTTTCATTTTTCATTTTAAACAAAAAAAGCATGTTTTATTGTATTACTCTTAAAATCTGAAAGACAAACTTTACGCTGGTATAAAATTAGAATGCTGATTACATGAAATGAAAGAGCCAAAGAGCAATTCTTACATTGAAGAGTAGTTATTGAAAGAACGTAGGAGGCTGCATTTTGTGTGGAAGAAAAACAAGCATTGATTTGCAAAGATCTCAAAGAGTTCAACCAATTATTCAGGAATATGTTAAGAATAAGGAGCTTAACATTTCCACATATGAAACTGAGGCAAGTTGCAGTATCTGATGATTAAATCTCAAGGTAGCTCTCTGTTCTCATCTTTGCAGGCACTTTAATTAGTTACTGGACAGCCATGTGTCTCAGATCTTAATAAGCATCTTGCTCATTGCCATACTTAATTACAGTTAAATTTCCTCTTATCACTGAGTCACTATATGAATCATTGAGCTGAAGAACAAAAACCTTTAATTCCTCTAACATACCTTGTAAATGCAGAGAAACTAACTTCTGCCCTCAAAAAACATGCAAACAAACATCATTTCAACATAAAAAACAATATGTATCTGTAGTTATTGGATTTAGACAGAAAGCTGTTTCATTTTATAGCTTCAAAAATACTGTGACTGACTGAAGCTGCTGGATGATGAGTTCTTCTTCATTGAGGTACTTGAGTCTTTCCTCCTCCACTAGTAGGCGCTGTCTCTGCAAAGGATCCTCCTGCTTCCTCAGGGCGTCCGCGACGCGCACGTTCAGCTCGGCCTCGGTCCGTTTCAGCAGAGTTCGCACTGAATCCTGGTTTTCCATCTGCACACACAAACATTCAAAATCAACTTAATAGGAGCACAGGTAATCCTTACAACCCTTCAGGTCTGTGGCACAACACCTTCTAGAAGTATCCAAAGCCTCTGCAATAATTTTGACGTAAAAATAAAAAATGTATTGTATTATAAGGAGATATTAGATGATATGATAGAGAGCATCCTTTTATTTTTCCTTTTTTAAAAGTTTAATACTGAAAAATCCTAAATAACTTGCTTTCTTGTGTCTCTAAGTGACCTTGCCTGCAAGCTGAATTCTCACAGTATTTGTGCATTCTGAAACACACAAGAATGCTTCTTATCCCACACTTGTTTTAACTATTTAACATGACTCCAAAGTGGGTTGGCTAATCGCATTACAGTATGATGCTTCAAGGCAGGACATACAGCAGAAACAAATGTATAGTAAGAGCTGCCGAGCCAACAAAAATCTACATGGAAGTGGAAGAGGGCGTATGTTTAGCTACTACTATTGCATCTGTTTGTCTTAATTAATGATTTCATTTTTGAAAGCAGAGCAGCAAGAGCAACAGAGGTATCTATTGCTGATTCATTTTCCATTGTGTATAGACATAGATGATGTGTGGAACTGGAAAACAGTCATCCCACAGTCCAATGCTGCCACCTCCATGTTTCAATGTGAGGGTGGTGCTTTCAGGATAATGTGCAGCAATTGTTTTTAGTGTCATGTACTACTTTCTATTTAGGCCACATTGTTTGTTTTGTCTCATCAATCTTTCTGGATTTTTTTTTTGCCATGTTCTTTTCCATGTTCTACAAAGGTCAGATTTATTGATGAAAATTTTTTCCGAAAACAGAGTCTTCCTCCTGAGCTATGAGCTATCTGACTCAACAGTGACTCAATGCAATTTGCTGGGTTTCCTGAGATAGAGAACTTTTATCCAATGTCTCTATATGATTCAATTAAATTAACTTTGTAAAGTGGGTGACATGTGTTTTCATGATACTATATGAATGTTCAGAATTTATGAATTAGTAAATAAAAATAAATAAATATATTTAGGATATCTGCGTTGGACTGGCGACCCGTCCAGAGGCGACCCCGCCTCTCGCCTGTAGACAGCTGAAAATGGCACCCCTCGCGACCCTGCTTGGAATTAAGCGTGTCAGATAAAGAATGGATGGATATTTAGGATATTGTTTAACACTTGAGCTTTAAATTCCTCCACAGCTTTATCTGTGATCTGTCTGCTGTGTTCCTCTGTCTTCATTAGTTTGTTTGTTCTTTAATTGTCTTAGACAACTTCTGAAGCCTCACAGAGCAAGGGATTTTGTTGCACATAAAGTTATAAATTGTCTAGCAGCAGAGGGCATCACCAGTAATAGGAGGAATAGTCATTTACAGCCTTATAAAGTATTACATTTGTTTACTTTCAAGATTATCCCACTTACTTTTTCAAATTACTGTGTCTCTATGTTTGACTTTTTAATATGCATAAGATATTAATGCTTATAGAGCTTGCTAACTTAGTGTAAGGAACCTCTGAAAAAAATAAAGGATACAGATGACAGAATCAATAGAGCATGAACTAAGCTCCCTGTCAGTGTTTTGAATGCAACATACTGCAGGACAACTCCACGTAACCCGACACCCTGGGCTGAAATCACCTGCTATGTCTTGAAAAATTAATAATTTATCAGCCTTCTGTTCGAGCAAGACAACAGCATCACTAACATGCAGAATAACACTGTATTCCCCACTCCTGTCTACTGCAGCTGGATTCAGGTAAATTGTTTAGTAAAAATATTTAATATGCATTTATGTTTTTGTTCTTGCAGTGTGCTGCCTCATTTCTAAATTTGAACTGCGCATCCTTTTCTTTGACTCTATGGATAATTCATATGCCTCATTCAACATTAACGCAGAAGGCCGGAGCCTAGGGCAACGATGGTAACCCTGGTGCAGAGGATGTACTTGGGCAGATACGTAACAAAACAATAAACTTTCCAATATGCAAGCATCCCTACTGTGATGGTCTGTGATGGTTTGGCTGCTTAACAAGTTTTTAAAAAACTCTTGTGATCATGGTTAAATGAATAACACCTCCGTAACACTTTTATTCTCTCACTGCCCTTCTCCCTATTTTAATTCCCATTTCCTCTGCAAAGATACCAATATAACCCATCTACCTGTATCCCTCAAATATGCAAACTTAGCTGCAATATTTCAGTTACTGTGGCACTGTTACCACAGCCATATAAAATATTCCAATGTGCAATGTAGAACATCTACTCACATGTGTTATTTACAATAAATGCAGTATTGAAGTGCTTATTTAAAAAAGCACAATCTCGCCTGCATACTGCGGCAACAGCATAGCCATTGGTGCTCTGATAAAATGGGTACAAAAGCCATGGTAAGAACCCTATTATAGGAGCATGATCTTAGACTGAAAATAAAAAAAACCCTAAACAAATAAAATACATTAAAATGTATTTTTTCCAAGGAAAACAATATCCCATGATTAGGCTTCCTGTTTCCTTTTTTATCTTTCCAACCCTCAAGGAAATAGTTATATCAGAGAAATAACCGGTTTTACCACCCTAGCTGGCAACTACAGGCATTCAAACTTTAAAATACCTGGCATTGAGTCTTTTTAAAATCACTGTGGAGAATTTCTGGTCCACTTATCTTCAAAGGCTTCTTTTAACAAAGCCACATTAGAGGCTTTACTTGACCGAACAGCTTGTTTAAGGCCACGCCACATTATAATAATCGGATTTAAATGTAGACTTTGATAAGGTGATGAGGTGTTTTTGATCTTAAGGTCACAAAATGATGCTTAGTGGTTTCTGTCTTTTACAGTTTTTAAAAGAAAAGAATTTAGCAAGTCATGGTCTATATGCAAAATGGCCATAGAGTATTTCATTAGCATCATCATGTTTGACTGTTGAAATGATTTTTTTTTTCCTGAATCCTGTCTTATTAAGAGAAAAAAAAAAAAAAAAAAAAGATTGTAACCTTTGAAAAAAATCTGTATTTTTCCTCAAAAGCCGTGTGTTTAGGTTTTGAGAGAGGGACTAAATGTCCTTGCATTTTTCCCAGGCTCTCTCTAACTGCATTTTAATTCTGCCTTTATTTTCAGATGCTATTAACAAAATTTAAAATGTTTAAATGGTTGAAACATCTGGATTACAGTGTGATTGAGATATATTATTATATTTTTGTTTTTATCATGAGGAAATGTTACAGATAATGAAAACATTGTAATAAAAGACAAGATATCCTGATTAAATACAAAATGCAGATTAATTATAGAATTTATGAAGAGAAAAAATAAATCCCAAAACAGCTTGGCTCTTAGGAAAGAGTAGTTTATTCTATGTGAAATCTAAATTAACTAACTACATCACTTTATTTTAATTTTACCAGCCACACCTTGGCCATATTTACTGGCTGGCTTGAAGGTTCCCAGAAAAATTCCTTAAATAGTTTTCTGCATACAGTAAGATCTGTTAGCCCACCTTACGCTGAAAATAGTTTTCAGCATTAAGTGGGCTAACAGATCTTAACTGTAACAAATCGTGCTGCGATTCAAACAAATTAAAGAACAATCGCAATACAGTAATTGGCAATTATCACTCTTAAAGTTAAAAAAAAACAAAAAAAACCTTTCTATGGCTTTGGTTCTCTAGCAAATCACATTGAGAGCCAATTTCCACAAAATAAAGCAACAGAAAAGCCATGCACCATGCACAAACTGAATAAATTCAGGTAAAATTCTGATGGCAGAAACTCTCAAAACTTATCAAGATCAAATATAACCTCAGAGCAAACATGATGTGAAAAAAGCAATGGCAATAGTTTGGGACCAATTTTAAACAGAAAAAAAAATTCAAAGGTAAAGACAGTTAAAGAAGTGCAGAAAGCGTGAGCAGAGGCTCTACTTGCTACACCATGATATGAAGGTGAGTTGTGTTTTACATTTCTGTTTGGCTACACATCAAATTCTACATCCATTGAGTGTGAGGTCATTGTGCACCTTTGGGCTATTCTGGAGCAATTTAGCAATTTACACTGCAATGAATGTTTGAGTCCTGCACTTGTTCTGGTTAGGATGTAAATTTGCTTTGCCAAAAATGCTTTGCCAATTTCTGTGTATAATCTTTAGAGCATACTCTTTCACAGGCCTCTTCCTCACTGGAAAGTTGTTAATGAGAACCTTTCAGCAGACTGCAAATAGTGCACAATCATCAGAATACTGTCTTAGGAGAGGTGCGTACTGTAGCTGATGAAATTTTAAAATGTACACTGGTAGTGCTTTGAAATGTGCACAAAACTGAATATGACTCTGTGTCACTTTGAAAGATTATTAGTTATAACAAAAAAAAAATTCTTTGCCTTTTAAACCTGATTCATTAAATTTAAACTAATATAGCTTCCACAGCCCTTGAAAAACACTGTTAGGTCTTTTACTTAAGATTGTATGATTTAAGCCTTGAGCTTTAGATTGTGCTTATTTGATTTTTCAAGAAGGTGACAAAAGAGATTTTTTTCTTCTCTAATCCCCAAGGATTACAGGGCATGCAAGAAAAAGCAGTGCTTATGTAAATGAAATGTAGTCCATAAAAAGATATGTGGAATAGATTCATCTATCCAAAGAGAGACAGCAGAGTACACACAGCTGTTGGTTCCAATAACGGTAACATGTCGTCAGCCAGCAGATGCCAAGAGCTGTGTTTACAAATGTCAGCTGCAATTTCTTTGAACAACAAACTAACAAGGATTCTAAATGCTAAAGAACAAGAATGAAAAGTTAAGCTTAAACCAACTCAAGCAGCTTGCAGCAGCCTTCCCATCAGTTTTTAACTTTTGCTGCACATGAATATATATCCAATAATCTATAGTCTTTATATTACGGTTCTGGTTTTGTATTTACTGAACCGTCGCTGTCCTCTGCAAATAAAACATCTGTCCTACAATCAAGTTAATTTTTCATGGCTGCTCTCTCTGAGAGTGGTATTTGTAATTACACTACATTAGTTACACAACATTAGATTTTGGGGAACGATCACCTTCCTTCAGTTAGAGCATTGAAGATGGGTCGAGGCTTTGTCTTCCAACATGACAATAACCTGAAGCACACAGCCAGGATAACCAAGGAGTGGTTCTAGTAGAAGCATATCAAGGTTCTGGCGTGGCCAAGCCAGTCACCAGACCTAAACCCAATAGAAAATCTTTGGAGGGAGCTCAAACTCAACGTTTCTCAGCGACAGCCCAGAAACCTGATTGATTTAGAGAAGATCTTTGTGGAGGAATGGGCCAAAATCTCTCATGTAGTGTGTGCGAACCTGGTGAAAAACTAGACATGTTTGACCTCTGGAAATGCAAACAAAGGCTAATGTACCAAATTTTTATTTTGATTTCTCAGGTGTTTAACTACATATTTGCAGTTGTATCATTAAAA
>NW_015150805.1:784907-848028 GCF_000732505.1 Cyprinodon variegatus
CGTGATAAAATGATAAAATTTGTATATCATTTTCCTATGCATTTACATGGTTTGGTCATAAGAATAGGATCTGCATTTTGATAAGGACACACATACATCTTCTTTGAAGATCTGCTTTGCATGTGCAAACAAAGTGCATGTTTCAATACATTCAAACCTTTTAAATACAAGATAGTAAAGTATTTTAGCATGGTGTCCAAAGAATGTTAAGTGATCTTATTTGGCCAGGCCACATCAATTCCTTGTTTTCTGAGTGCCCTAACTAGTCAGATGCAAGCTGCCACCCTGCATGATGCTGTAACCACCATGCTTCCACCAACAGAACATAAAAGTGTTCAAGAATGACTGTTGGAAATTACATTTTATGAGGTTAAACGGATCATGTGTTAAAGAAAATGACCTTTCTAAATGAGGTTTTACAGAGGGGATGGAGGCAATTAGAAGGTACAAATCTTTAGAAGTAAACAAAAATAAAGATCAGTTGTTTTAGGTTGTGGATACCTGTATCTTGCGAAGCTGACCAAGCTGTTTGCGGAGGTCGGTGGCGTTTTGCTGCAGGCCATGCAGATGGAGCTTCATCTGCAGGCGACCAACACCGTTCACCGGGGTTGTGTTAGAAGGCGGTGGTGGCATCAGTGCTAAAGGTGCTGACGGTGTATTGGCTGCTGGTCACAAAGGAGGATATTGGGGAATCATTGGGACACAATTAAGTTAGTTTGTTAAGCTACAATCCAGTTAAATTTGAGACACAAAATGAGCCACACGTTGTGAGCCCAAATAAATACAAATATATAATAAGTCTGGGAACACGCACGCTTTGATAAAGAGTAAAAAAAGCAACAACAACAAAAAAAACACCATATTCACAAAACTCTAGTTGTATTTTGGGAAAGTTGTGACCTCATGCTATTAGTGAGCAGGAGAGAAGTTCACTAACTCTTTAGTTGAGACACACAGGGATATGAGGGCTGTTAGCTCAACACAGGGCTTTGTGAGTATGGCCATTAATCTGCAATTTATTTGACCACACATACACACTCGCAAAGGAGAGTCTAGTGTGTGACAAAATAAACTTCTGAAAATTTCAAAAACAACCAAGCAAAGAATTCCAGATTTAGAAACATAGGGAAAGGAGTCCACTTTCTGGGGGAAAAAAACAGCCAGGAGGAAAACAAGAGAGCAGAGACTGTTGTTTGTCCAGCAACACCAACAGCCATACAGAGGGCAGAGAGTTATGGTGCATGTCTGACAGAGGAAATAAAAAAAGGATGAGAGGAGGAGGAGATGTCAACTACCTTTCTTCTTCTGACGTCCAGCTGGAATATAGAAAGAGTGAGCAAGTTACCAAGAAATTAATGAGGAGGGATAGAAAGACAAAAAGGAGAGGAGAGTCTTCAGAGTCCAAATTTAAAGAGGGATAAACCCACAGATATCTACTGGGACTGTGGAGGTGTCCCAGTGTTTTGGCAGTGCAGCAATTTATGAAGAAGATTTAGAGGCGTCCATGAAGATCTGAACAAAGAATATCTGTGTTTAAACCAGCCTAAACTCAGCTTAAAAGGGGGGATTAATTGATATGATCTACGCTACAAGATTATTTTTAAGTTAACACTATTAGATAAATAATTTCATATTTATTAAGAAGGTAAATTAAGACAAGAATTTTACAATGAAGAGGTAAACCAAATGCTTTACAGCTCTGGTTTCCAACCTGACTTAGAAGATTAAGTTTAAGGTTTTGAAGGTTTGCTTCTTTATTTACCAAATTTTAACAAAAAAACAGTCTTTTCTAATTCCTAACACCCTTCTTTATATTGCTTTTTTCTTAAAAATGTGTTTCTAATTTCATCTGATTGGATATCGCAATGTGTAATTGTTTATTATTGTGAAGTCAACGTAGACCACAAGAACAAATTTGTGTAGATAAGTAGAATTTTGTTCTTTTTTTTTTAAATGTTGTTTTTAAGGCAGTCTAGTAATTAACAGTTTGCTCCCATCTTTATTGTTTTTTCTAAGCTCTTTGCGGTCAGTTTAGTTTCTTAGAAAACAGGCATAATTTAATTTCTAAAGCAGCTGCATTAATTCAACTAGCCTGTGGGCAAAGTTTTAATTGTGATTGGTAATACCTGACAGTTCTTACACTATCTGCCTAACTGCCTCCATGAGAATAAAAAATGAGAATTTAACTATGTTGTTGAGAAAACTACAGAGCCCTGCATTAATCCAGGTTTGACTTTTCTAAGTATTACAGTTTCCACTTAGAACGATCTAAGCATGGAATTAATAAAATCATCTAAATTCCCCTAAATGTGGTAACTTTTATGGTTTATAAGAAATTCTGTTTAGTATAAAATTATCTAGCTAAGGTTTGATCAGGAATTGTATATATTTAAAAGTAAGATGTTTATTTTTGTCATTGTCATTCTTTGCTTAGCAAAACATCAGAACATCCCTTTATTTAGCGCAGAAAAGCTCCACTTTAAAGTCACAAAAGTCACAAAATTACTTTTTTTATAAACTAATTAGAAATAAAGCAGTTTATAACCTGGGTTTTCTTTAGCTCAGGTGCAACAGACAGCTCTTTTCCCAACCAATGATGGTATGCCACCCTGGGCAGTAAGCCCTTTTAGCAAACTTATGAAATAATATTACACCTACATTTACATAATTATGTTTACATTTAACAGGCTTAAGATGCTCACTTTTATTTGGAAATTGCTTTGCCAGAAAAACTAAATGAAACATAGATTTTCTTTTTCACTTAATAAGATCAATAAAAAAAAGGAATAACACCAAAAAAACAGTAAATTAATATATTAGAGATAATATAAATCTTGCCTATCCTGGAGCATGGACAAATAGACCCAGAGATCTGCAAACTTGTGGATTATGAATGTATCGGGAGCAGAGTTAGAAAGAACATGAGTGAAGGGATGCAACGGAGAAACAGGCGTGTTAGTAACACTTCGGTACACAGGTCTCAATTACTCTGCTCTACTCACTTCCAGTGGCGGAGCCGTCACTGTTAGTTTCGGTCTTCTCGCTGGAAGAGAAAGGTAATGGGCGTGAAAACTCCGTCCCTTGGTCCGGAGGGCAGCCCGCCATCATGCAGAGACGCAGTAGGCCGCATCTGAGGATCAACGGCCACAGGGCAAGGCAATTACAAAGCTAATGCTCAAAGCACTACTACCGGATACAATGAAACTGGCATTAAGTCGGTTATCTTTTTTTTTCTAGTAAATAAGCTGCTGGTATATAGGTTATACAAACGAAGATAGCTTGACATAGTAAATGTGAGAAGCTGAAAACTGTGTGAATCTGACAGCATATCAATAGCACAGCTGCCTGCAGCTGATGTTTTAGTGGTCTCTACTAGTGCTGTGCTCGCACAAGGCAGTGCAATACTTCACTACTGTGGAGCTGGTAATGGCTCTGATAATAGCCTGGCGCTGTTCCTGTCAATACTCCAGCCTATGTGTCAAAGCTGAGGCTGTATTTGTGACTTTTAGAGGGTTAATGGGGTCTAATGGAGGGTCTTACGTGCTGTCGCTGTCTGGTGCCCTGGTCAGTACACTCTGCACGAGGCCAGTCAGGCTGGCTATTTGCTTCTCCATGGCTTCCATACGCTCTAGGCGGTGGTCCCTGAAAAATATATAAGGTTCTAATAAGATTACTAGCATAGGCAGAGTACACTGCAGTGCTCAATGCTTCTATAAAGGGTTGATTTGGGGAGTGTTTTATGTCAGAGGACATTGAGTGAGCCTTTCCAGATGAAACTAGCTGGAACTGACCTGCTTGTGTCTCCATCCTGTCCAGATAAAGCGGGGCCAAAGCCTGGTTCTGAACTGGAGCTTGGCCTGGATTTCGGGCTGTCCACAAATACAGACGAAGAGGCAGAGTCTTTGCGGAAACTCTGCCTGACAGGAGAGGGGCGTGGTGAAGTAGAATACGAGTCTCTGTCCCTAAGCTGCATGTCAGGGATTTTTTGCGGTGATGAGGGCGGCATTCGAAATCCCATTCCGAGGGTTGCAGAGGAGTATGTGTCAGAATACAGCGAGCCTCCAGGCTTGTAGAATGAGTCGTCCAGGTCTCCCTGAAGAGCAGCAGCAGAGTAGGTGCTAAGAGAGCGTACAGACCCTCGCCGATATAGGCCAGTGGTAACAGGATAGTTGAAAGGGTCTCCAATGGCAGCCAGAGACTGGGTGGAGGCGATGCTGAGACGACCTTCATTCATCAAACTATAGGGATCTGCATATAGTGCCTCATTTTTCATAAGAGCCAGTTTTTTTGCAGAAACTTCTTCATCCGGCTTGACATCACGACGCTCCAAAATGGCACTGGGTGATGGAGACAGACCTAGGTTAGCACCGTGGCCACCTGGGGGGTGATGCGAATGTCTGGGCTGTTCGTGCTGGGGTTGGTTCCCAGAGAAGGAGGGATTTCGGCCCCCGCTGTATGAGAGGCGAGAGCGGGATGGAGAGCCGGAGGGTGCCGATCCCGAAGAGGAAGGAAGGGTGTTGAGGCGGCGCGTTGGGGATGATTCCCGAGATGAATAAACCATTTCTCTCTGAAAGGAACAAGATTGCTGTTAGAAAGATCGCCAGCAGGAGAAAGGGATGAGTCTCCAAAAAGACTATCCTACTGCTGGCATTATACAAAGAATTTCCTGAAAGGCAACTTGTTAAAAAGACGAAAAACAATTCAAAATCTAGTCTGAAACAAAAATGTAACAAAGATTTCTGCTAATGTCTAAATATGGATAAAACATTATTTAAATGACTAAACCAAGCCTGATCTCAGAGGTCCACAATTATCTTCCTAATATTTTTCTAAATGTTGCTAATGAACTGACACCATCCTGGAGAGAAATATCAGCTGTGCTTCACCATCAACACCCTTGTTTACGGATTTTGGAGATCGGCCTGTTTTCCAGTGTAGTCCTGTTTCTCTGACTGTGATTTTCTGGATGTGCTCTCTTTATCCTCTGACATGGGAGCTGGCCCAGAGCTTGTCTGCCTGGCTGTGTGTTTCCTGGACCGGGCATTTTTTTACAGCTGCTTTTTGTATCTCTGCTTCTGTCTCCTTGAACCCCAGTCGGCCTCGACAGATGGCCGCTCACACTAAGCCTGGTTGTGCTGGAGGTTTCTTCCTGTTAAAAGGGAGTTTTTCCTCTCCACTGTCGCTACAAGCATACTTTGTGTGAGGTATTGCATTTGAGTCAATGAGTCGATGCAATCAAATGGTTTTCCTTAGATAGAAAACTTTGAATCAATTTGACTGTATGATCTGGTGAAAAGTGCCTTAAGATGACATGTGTTGTGAATCGGCGCTATATAAATAAACTGAATTGAATTATTTTACTGAGATGTCACATCAGAAAGCAGTAGCTTTACGTTTATTTTCTTAAATAGATCCAAAGGTGCCCCTTTATTGATCAAAATGCTGTGATTCCAGAGGCTTAGAAGGTCATAAAAATATAATCTGGGCTTTCCCTATTTGGATGAATGAAAGAGTCTTAAGGTATTTTAGATTTCTGGAATACGAAAGAGTAGAACTGCATAAAATAAAGAAAACACAGTATTCTGATATTAATATGTAAATGAGAACTTTAATAAAAATGAATCTTCCTTAACTGGATCTACAGTAATGTGGAACTATAGACTCTTTCAAAGCTGATTGGGTCAGCATCTTCCATCACTTTGTTCCCCCCACTCTACTATAGATATAGTAACTACACGCTAAACAGATTTTTACATGTAGTGGTTAAATAGACACAATAATTTGTCTTACTATCTGGTATTAAACGACACAACAGCATCATTTGTATCTGAACCCAAGTTTGTTTCTTCCTGTCTGTTTTTTTTCCCTCATCACAACATCCTGGAACTTCAGCTTCCAGATCACTGTTCTTCTAAGTCATATGTGGACAGGAAAAGTCAATACAACTGACAATGTTATAGCCTAACTAACTTTACATGTAAACAGACTCCTCTGATTTCACACATTGATTTTACCATGAAGACTTTAATTTAACGCGTTTTTTAGCATCAACAGAAAAATTGTATGATTTTCTCCAATTAATCTTTCACTATTCTGGCAAATACAAATATTTTTGTCATCAAAGCTCATTAAAAATGTGTTGTTCAATACCAGACAGTAAGAAAAATGTATTTAACCACTACATGTAAAAATCTAGCTGTAATTTCTGTATCTATAGCAAAATAGAAAACATGTACAGAAGGATGCTGACCCAGTCACCTTTGAGAGAGACAACAGTTCTACATCACCTTACAGTTAAGGAGGATTCATTTACTTTCTCATCTTTCAATATCCTTCTTTGAGAGTTTTTTTTGTTGTTGTTCTGCTCTAATTTATAAACCTTCAGTGGACAAAGAAAGAAAATGATGTGAAAAGTAGCCTAAGCCTCTCAGTTACATCTTTGTTTTGTTGGATTCATGTTTCCAATATAATATTCAGAGAATGTTAACTTAGACCTGCTTGAGAAAAAGAAAAATATCCAAAATGTCTTTTTTCAAATAGTTGGAAGGATGAATGTGAGCACAATTTTAGCACAAAGACTGTTAAAACACCACATTTTTTTTATAGCACTTGTATTCCCAGTTTGGTGTGAATAATGCAGATGGTAAGCAGAGTTTTGCACCCCTAATACTTTAAAAAAGTTCTCCCTAAGGCTGTCATTATCTTTACTAAAGCAGAAATTGTTTTAAATGTGAAAATATGGTCGTTTTACAGAGGAGGATGTTCTCTCTTGCTGCACAGCAACAGATGGCATATTTGAAGATGAAAAAAATAATACATTTCCAATGGGAAAAGATGTTCCATCCCTAGCCCCCAATGCACAGCAAAAGTCTGTAAAGACGCTGTTTAAAAAATGTCTGAATATAAAGAGCCTTATTGTGGCTCCAGCTTTGCAATATAACAGAAAAATCTGAAACACCTTGACCCTCCCACCTCTCAGGTCTGCTCTGCTTACCCGCAGGTCTCCATTAGCCAGGTGTGCAGCTGCAGGGTAAGAAGCATAGATGGGCTCTTTGCGGAAAATCTTGATGATGCTACGGTCTTGAATGTCCCTGACGTCCTCCAGCTCGTAGAAGACGTTTCGTGCCTCGTCTTTGATCAGTATTGCGGTGTTGGGTGACTTTAGCATTCCCGCTGTCAACTTCTGAGGGAACATGTGCACAATGAGAGCGTGCAGCGTGTCCATGCTGCTGAGCTCGTGGGTGATGTGAACCCTCCGTGTCTCATCTCCATACTGCAGGAAAAGCACGCCTAGGAGAGAGTTGTGGGGGAGAGGTGGTTGAGTCAGAAGTTTTTTGGCTTTATTAGATGGGAGAATAACCAGAGGAGCCATTTTTCACAAGCTGTGTTGTTGGTCGTTATCCATAAATTATGCTCCCTGGTAAAGAAAAAAAAAAATATGGGGCCTTTTTTTGTGATTAAAACTTGAATTTCATTTTCATTTCAAAATAAAACCATTATTTCAATACCTATTATTGAGATTTTATTTTTAAACCCAACACAAAGTAGCTCTATATTTGTAGTAAATAAATAAAGAAGGGAAAGATCACCTTTAGAAGTAACCTAATTGGTAAATAGGGTCCAACTATGTGTAATTAAATCTAAGTATAAATTCAGCTGTTCTATGAAGACCTCAGTGGTTTTTCAGAGAACATTATATAACCGGCAGCATGGGAATAAATTCAAAGCAGGGTTTGGTTATAAAAGACATCCCCAGTTTTTTTCTATCCTCATAAAATCAAAGCACTGTGGCAAGATGACCCTAAAGAAGCAGCAGTAATCCACAGTTCAGGTGGAAACAATGGTGATTAGGTGGCTCACTCTACAAATCTGCCTTTACAGTAAGAATCCAAGAAGAATTTATGACAGAAAGTCATTAGAAGTTCTATTTCAATTTCTACCCACAATGTGTGAAAGAAAGCACTCTTGTCAAGCAACAGACGAGGCCTAAACTGAAATTTGTAGAAAACATTTGAAACAACTGAAGAATAGACCTACACTATACATTGCTCTTGAAACAGCATCCCATAATAAAAGCAAGTTGATGTCAGCATCACACTGTGGGTATGCTAAACCCAGCAGCATCAGGGAAGCTAGTAACAGCTTTTTGGAAGATGATAAATCAAGGCCAATGGAAGACAATCTTTTAGAGATAATGGTTAAAATGGAAATATAATAATGGAAAAATACAACAATAATGCTAATTTAGATGTAAGAACAGTCATGTAGACCTCAGGACGTTAAAAAAAACCTCAGGGTCTACTGCAAGGTAAGATTAAAAGCTGACTCACACTTATACCCTACTATGTGTTGGTTCAACTAATAAAATCCCAATAATATGCAACATGACGAAATGCAAAAAAGGTCAAACTTTATAAGGTAAAAAAAAAATTATATATATATATATATACAGCTTTGATAGTAAAAACAGCTAAATTGATTTGTTACATGAGTATTTTCTATGTAAACAGCAAAACAAAAGGGGAACCTTGTTTAAAGAATAAAAAAGGGGGAAAAAATTAGGTATTATGTTGTAAGAGGTGTATGATGCCTGACTAACCTGAAAATTCATCTTCATACACGAAGGGACAAACAAAAAACAACAACAAGGCAAACACAATTACAAATTGGGGCAAAAAAGAATAGGTACAAGTCATAGAGAAAAGAAAAAAGACAGGTATTAGTAGAGACAGAGGAAAAAGATCAGCTTTTCTATTTCTGCTTAACTTTATATTCATATTGCTAACACCATGGACTCCCTGTTGTTTACTGGCACAAATGATGACCTCAGTCCAGAATGATTAATCTTTTTTGACCTAACATCAATATAACATGACTAATACTTGTTTTTCCTTCTATCTTAATCACAACATTTGGTATCTTAATAATACTCCAAACATTAGATCACACAGTCTGTTATTTTACAGCACGTATCTGGAAAATGTACACTTATATATGCATATATATTCAGAAAAAAATCATTTAATTGTTTTTTTTTTCAATGCAGAAGGGCAGTTAAGCAGGGGAAGCAGTTTATGGCCAATAAATTAAGAATACAACACCTCCTAACACTACCTGACAGCACAGTGTTTCACAGAAACATGAAATAAAGAGAAAGCTGCTAAATCTCCCTCCAGTGCAACCAGCCCGTTATGACAGGCCATGCCAGAATCTCCAAAATCATTACCTGGAGATCGTAGCTTATTCTGGCTGGCAGAACGAGACAGCGGCAGGCTCTGACGGAATCGGTTCATCCGGTTAAACCCGGTAGGCATGTCTGCTTCTGACATGGTCTCCAAGGATTCGGCGGAGGCAAAGGAAAGCTTGGCAGCCTGATCTGCGAGCCCGGACTGGGTAGACTGGGAATGGCGTGGACTGCGGCTCTGCGGAACACACAAAACAATGTGTAAATTTACTGAGAAGTGAAACCGTGACAGAAAAAAAGAATGGATTAGACATGGCTGATGCCACAAGACCAACTGGAAGAGATGGTGAACACACAATGAGGTAAAAAACAATAAGCCAGCTAACAAGATTTTTTAGACCCTGACAAAAGGTTTTATCTACCAGCTATTCACTGCAAATTTCTTGCATCACAGCTTATGACATAAGAAGAATAAAAAATACAATGCATTAGTCTAGAGGCTCTCCTCACAGATTTATTAGTATTAAACTGTGCTACAACCCGACAAAACTTATGCTTCATACTCTTCAAATTCATCCATGCATCCCTCATATGTGTTCTTGTCTCTGCACACCTATGAACTTTTAAATGAGTGCTTGTGGGATGAGAGGTGAACCTCATGCATATCCCAGGTTGTCACTGTGGGTTTATCCCGCTGGCTTACACCCAGCCCTCTCTCCCTCCAAAAGACTGTTAGCTTGGCTGAGGTTGAGCTCACTGAACTGAACTCCCTGATTCCCCACCGCTGCAGCGTTTCCTCCAGCTCAGAGGCTGCTGTAATGAGCTCCCTGAATGCTGTCTGCTGATTGTTTCCATGGAACAAGCAGACACATCCTCAGCCCACAGTTTAGTAGCTGTGCCTGTCTCCTTCTCTTTGAAGCATGAACACAACGGTTGTCACCTCATCTTCTCCCTGCCTAAGTCCGGCTGCTGCATCAACCTACTGCGGCTTTATTAGGGCAACTTTTTAAATCCATTCACTTTTATACCGGCAGCATGATACAGTTTAAATAACCCGTTTCCATCCTGTAGAAATGCAGCAATCAACAGACAAAAAGCAAAGTTGAGTTAAATCACTTTCTTTGTGTAATTGAGGGTTTAGGTACCTTTTATGGTCAAAATTACAGCTTTTAGTGGGCCAATTCAAGTGGTAAAAAAGATTTACCAAAATATAAATAGTTATTTCGGTATTTAGTTTAGAATTTCGACATTTTGACCTAAATAATTTCAAATTTTCTTAACCCGTGGTCAGTGGCTTCTCTCTTTAAACACATTAAAAAGCATTGATTAAATATAAATCAGAAAAATGTAAATATACCAAGGGGGTCTTGACTTCTTCTTTGTCGCAAGTACCAAACTTTTTTTGAAGCATCCCCTTCGTTCTTATCTCCTCTTTCTTTCTATCCATTCTATACCATTTTACTCCCTAAATCATTTTCAATAAAGTTTTATATAAAAGTACCAAGGGGAACCCTATGTAAACAGTCATAAAGGTTGGCTTTTGGGCTATTATTTAGCTCTGCGACATTAATTCCCAGAGCTATATCGGCAAAAACACGAAAAACAAATTACATTTAAAAGATAGCAAGGCTTTTACTTCAAGACATTATTTGTATTCTGGCTACTTCAGCTCGAAGATTCTAAATGTTTAATATTAAGAAAGAAAGAACTTTTCCCAATTAAAACAAAAAAAAAGATTTAAATAAGTCAGGAGCTGTGAGATTTCAATCATGTTAAGGAAAAAGTGTTACTTTTTTTATTTCGAATTACATTGTATGCTAAATAAAGTGTATTACAAAACTGATTACCTGTGAAAAAACCCCAAAATAATTTTATGTAAATGTCTGTCTGAACCCAATGTGGTCCTTGTTAAGAAGCGATTTACATAGAGTATTTAAAACCTGATCGTTAGTGGTGGTGCATCTATTTGGCTGTTGAAGACATATTGAAGACAGAAAACAAAAGTTCTATTTCAAATTTAAGAGATGTTTATTTTCCACTGAAGCACTCACTTTTGACTGACATTTTCTTTTCAGAATGCAAAGTCTTTACTACCTGTTATGTTTTTATTACCATGGTGTGGAGTGTTTTATATTTTTAAATGTCTTGCTTTTGCACACACATCAGTGCATTAGAAAGATTTGGGCATTTGGAGATTTGGAGAATTCGTTGCTTGTGGATTTGCTTCCTCTTAGCGCATGTATTTTCATGTGAGGCTTGAGCAGTGTCCGACCGCTAGAAAAACATTGTATCTTTTGTGTCTTAAAAAATTATCCCCATCAAAAGTCACTTGACATCTTATTTGTCGATGTGCTAAAAATTAAATTAAAATTAAAGAAATATAAACCATAGTTACTGAATAAAGCAGCTAAATAGAACAAATGTTTTATGTCATATTTCTGCTTTGAAAAGCATAAATAAATGATATGTAGTAGAAAATAATGTCAGATTGTTCTACAACAATGTGTTAGTGCATGACCTTTAAAATCTTTTACAATTGTTGTGTTTTTGACAATAAGAAGAGTTTGAATAGACATGTTTTGCAATAGAGGATGCCTTAATCACTCTTCTTTACTCCAAATTATTGTCATTTTTTTTCTTACGCTTACCGCTATTGTTTTAAATAAAAACATGTAGAAAAAGTTTTCAAGGTAAACTGCCTGTGGGCTTTTCATCATATAACGTCCAAATCCTTTTGACACTATTATACATAATTCAGTCCCACACCCACTCGTGGAGGATCTAGGGATAGTGTTGGCAGACAGTTTTAGAACGCTAACGGAAAGCGTGTGATGCTGACAGATAACCCCCAACATGTTTTCTAATAGGGTAATTTATCTAAGCAGTGACCACACAGAAAAAAAACAACAGCCAGTAGCCTCCCAGAGGCTCAGCAGATACTGCAGAGTGCAACATTCTGGCCTTATAATCAAACCATCGAATATTAAAGGGGAAATGTAATAAATACATTTGATTCGCTGGAGCTTCGATTAGAGTAGAATTTTAATACCATCAGATGGAGGGCCTGAAGACAAAGATTTTGTAAGAGGCAGGGGAATTAAAAGAATATAAATTGAGAATATTAGAAATTTTATGCCACTTTGAGAAAAGCATTTGATTTTTTTTTTCTTTTACAAGACAAGTAAAAATGTGAACAATGAGCATCAAAGTACCTTCTGCCCACAAAGGCTACAAACCTCAACTTTTACTTTCTGATAAACTGTACAGGAAAAGCAAAGACGGATGCTTTATTCTCTTCAAAATGTGCAGCTGAATTACAAATCTATCATAATTTGAGTCTTGACTTTTTACATCATGTTCCAAAAACTGACTTCTATACTTCTGTTTCCACTTACAGGAGATTTGATCATATCTTTCTGCAGTAATTCTGTATTCTAAAAATGACATGAGAAAACACCATCTGGTTATGCATCTGCTCCTGCTGAAAAGCCAGGAACTGGTTCTGCTGCTTTTCACTCAGTAAACCCTTTATTTATAAGCAATCATGAACATTTCAACGACACCCAGTTGATACTGAATAGTCTATAGTCTTTATAAACCGTGGATGAGAAGAAAAAGTAAGGAGTGGAAAGTGGGACAAGGT
The DNA here is from genome assembly GCF_000732505.1 of Cyprinodon variegatus. Classification (NCBI taxonomy): domain Eukaryota; kingdom Metazoa; phylum Chordata; class Actinopteri; order Cyprinodontiformes; family Cyprinodontidae; genus Cyprinodon; species Cyprinodon variegatus. Next base: position 797,735 of record NW_015150805.1, read on the forward strand.
AGCCTGACAACGGACCTCAGGCTATAAACTGCATTAAACTTATGCAACCTCCTACCATGTCATCTGGTTTCTTGTGTTTGAACACACTAGTATGAATGCATGCTGTCAAACAAAATAAAACACTAATACCCTCACAGAAGAATGTTTTAAGGTCAAAAACCTAAAACCAGGACATAGCATAAGATAGAAAGAAATGTAGTTGACCTTTATGATATAAGTATTTTCCCAGAGTAGATTTATTTTGTTTTAGCTTCTTTTCTGTCATATTTGAATATTTAAGATCATAAGGTGAGTATTAGATTAAAAAAAAAGATATGATTCATAAGGTGTAAAAGCTCAAACACACCTGGCCTGTGTATTTTTCCTGCTTGCTGTATATTAACTGGGATTTAACCATATAATGTTTTTAAAATTGTATTTAACCTTTATTTAACCAGAAAAAAATCTCATTGAGATTAAAAACCTCTTTTTCAAGGGAGTCCTGGCCAAGAGGCAGCAAAGTTACACAAGATACATGAAACATAGATACATTAAAATAAATGACAGGCACATAAAAAATAAAAAACGTATCAAGTAAAACAATTACAGATCATTGAGGCTGCTTCAAATTCTCTTTCAACTTCAAAGCATTTAAAGATAAAAACTCAGTCAACTTTCAGTTTCTTTGTAAAATATTCCACTCAGAAGGAGCTGCACAGCTAAAGGCTTTCTTCCCCAGTTCTGTTCGGGCAAAAGGAACAGTGAGCAACAGCTGATCGTTGGATCTCAGGGCATAATGCTTTTCTGTGTAAGTAAGGTACAAATATAAGAGGGCAGTAATCCAAGAAGGGCCTTTTAAATAAACGTTTGCCAATGACCCTGCCTTCTCGTAGAGAGGGAAGGCCATCCCACCTGAGAGTACAGGTCACAGTGATGTGTCATGGCTCTACGGTTTGTGATGAACCTTAATGAAGCATGGTAAACAGAGTCCAACATTTGAAGTCATTAAGAAGTAAGATTCTTTTAAAAACTAAATAATCTAAATTAAACAAGTCTAGTAGCAGAACATAAAAAGCTTTTACCTGCCTAACTAGGGGGAGTGGTGGCCTAGTGGTTAGGGTATTGCGCTTGGGTCCCAGAGGTTCTGAGTTCAAGCCCCACTCCCACGGAATGTCACTCTGGCTCTCTGAGCAAAGACCCTTAACCCCACACTGCTCCACAGGCACCTCACAATGGCAGCCCACTGCTCCCAGAGGGATGGGTTAAATGCAGAGAGTTAATTTCATTGATTTGTACTTGTGACAGTGGAATGGCAATAAAGTTAGTTATTCTATAAAGTTGTTCCATTCTATTAAGGCTAGCTTTCGTGATTGAAAATTATATGTGAGAAACTGGGAAAAAAATAAAATCACTTGGATATTTGCCAACAACATCTTAATGATTAAAAAAAAAAAAAACTCTAAACTAAAGAGACAAATATTAAACTTTTTGTAATGTTTATTTCCCATAACATCCAATGTAAATCTAATAAAATATCTTACAGATGAAGCTCATTCTGAGTCAAACATGGTGGTCATAGTTTGATAGCCTGCGGCTGCCTCGTTTCTTCAGGACCAGGATGACTAGCTGTAATAAAACGTTATCTGTTTTTATTACAGCTAATAATCAATTTAGCTCTCTACAATAATATCCAGGAGGATATCCAGTCTCCAGTACACTTAGTTTGGCAGCTGAACAATAACTCACAGAAAACCAGAAAGGAGCCAAGAAAATACCCAGACGTATTGCTATGTGGTGGGATGCACCTAAATGAACTTTTGATATAAGAAAACCTAAATCCAAAACATATATGAGCTGAAATTCCACTATAGTGATGTAAACCTTACAGTCAGTCAGTTTGAGGTTGCGGTTGAGGCAAGCAAATACTTGCTTGCCTCAACCTAATAAAAGAGAAAAAACAGTAATTACAGCAGGTTTAGGGGCTGTTTACTTTCTTACACACAGACAGATAGGCTTAAATAGAAAATTATCCATTCAGATAAAGTCATTAATTAAAAACAAATTTTTTAGGTCATCTGTCTGATTATAAATGTATTTGCTGATCAAATAAAATAGTGTGAAAGTAATCATGACATAGATAAATTCTTTGATAATTTTCACAGTATTAAAGATGTAATCTTTATAGTCAATTAAATGTTAATACATCTGCCAGATTTTCAGTCTACGGATCGAGCAAAAATAGTAACCAGAGTTGCACCCTGGAAATCTAATTGGCCGTCAGTGCAGCTGTCGTCTGATGACTGACTTTGCTGAGAGTCACAATGCTCTCATGATTGCCTGCAAAATTAAACATTCAGCTGCTGGAAACTATAATCCCCTTGCTTTAATATTTCCAGCATATCATTTTAAATGTTGCGAGATAAATCATTTAGCCCAATATGAACTGAGGGATATCACACACAGTACAGCATATATGGTTTATTATAAATCCAGAACATGCAAAGTGCAGCTGATAATGCTCAAGAGGTCATCATGTTGGATTCAATCTAATTGTGGAGAGGCAGAAAGAGGATTCATTACCGCCTGTTGTGTTAATGTGTGATTATGGAGATACAGTGCTGTCTGCTCTAGTCAAGGGCCCAACAAGCTGGCTGTTCTTATGACATTCATTTTCTTCCATCTCTTCTACTAATCATATTTTTTTTTTCATTAAAGGCTTCTGTTTATCTCCAACTCTAGTTATGTTTCCTTTATGTACCTTTAATACCATGTTCGCACCTTACTGGTTAATTCCTATCACACTAAAAGGTTGTTTCTGATTCTCTTATGCGACTAATGTCAACTTCTACCTCTTTGTCTCAGTCTCTGCCGACAGAAGTCAGAGTAACATCCAAAATGTTTAATCTGTGGTGCATCTGTCTGCACTTGATTTTAACTAGTCAGCATTTTCTTCATCTTTTAGAAAATTTATAGAAAACAACTCATTAAAACACCCATACTTCATATCCATTTTACTCCCACCAATTCAATTAATTCCCTTTAACTACTCTAGCAATGCAGCAAATCGTCCGGACACAGAATCTCTTCATAATAATGGAGTCATTTTTCTTCAGACGACCTGGAGTCATAAATGCATGGAAGTGATGACTCTGTCATAACCCGGTAAATTGTAAGTAGATGAAGCATGTAAAAATAACGGAAGAAAAATAACCTTTTAAAGAGGAGGCGAGATGATGATGGAGATTCAGAGACAGAATTAGTTATATAGGACCTGGACAACTGCAAAATCAAAGATTTTGTGTCTCAGTATTTGTCATTTCTTAAGTAATATGACATAATGCATAGATCTTTAGCCAGTGTTTAAGGTGGGAAAGACAAACATGCTGTGATTCTTTACATTTTGACACGGTGATGTGATTTAATAAGGAAATACCTAAAAACAAGCTACATTATATCTACATTCAGAGCAATTATTATCAAAGGGGTCATAGATTGCAAAACCAAGTTTACATTGTCATAGATGAATAACAATAGGTCAGTGGTTGAAATGGACGTACAGATGAGTTCAAACCCCATCGACACCTCCTTTCTCTACAAATCGCACAATTCAAAAATTCCACCATAAAACAGGCGAATCGAATTGAAGCCCCGACTTTACCTTAAATTCGGGGATGTTGCCTTATTTGGTTCTGGCCTGTACTTTTGTCACGCACTGAAATTTACATACAGACCAGCCCACTGGTTCACTGGCCCAAGAATATGAATAGCGGTCACAAAGATGTAAGACACTAATTTAGCTGTTTGAAGTGTCAACTGCTTGGCCGCAGCAGAGAGCCATGAGCTGCACATCCTCAGTCGTAGAATGGGGATTGGGGGCCGGTAAGGCAGGCGGGGGGAAGCAAGAGGCCACCGGTGTCCAGCCTACTGTCATCAGGTCGGGTTCGGTCGCTCTGTCCCCCTGCTGGCTCGCTGCCCCCGTCCGCCGGGGTTCCCGGTCCATCCCCGGAGCTGACGGCTCGATTTGGTGCCCGGTGTGTTTCGACTATGTGCTGCATTCTAATCGACCAAAATCGACCAAAATTTTTAAATTTCCCCCAGGACAATTTTTTAGGTGTGAAAAGTAGGACATGAAAAAGGCTTCGTCTGGTCACCCTACCATATTACCAATTTGATGTTTTAGTGATTTAGTGCTTTTTGCTATGATGCATCTTTGCTCAGCAGCTTCGCTCAGTGTAAACCAATCAGCACACAGCTCATCTAAATATTCATGAGCATACCATAAAAGGGAGAAAAAACTGTCGTTTCATTCTGGGGCTTTTAACCAGGCTTGCATTAGGGCCCATAGAACAGCAAATGTGCCATTTTCAGCCCAACCAATGCTAAACACCCAATTCAAAGACCTTAAGAACCAGCACCAAATACCCTATAGAATCATTCTATGACCTCTTTAAGTTAGAACAAATTTAACTTTTTTGAACAGATCTGAAAAAATTGATTAAATAACCTACAGCTTACAGTAAGAGAATGTAAGGAAATAATGGCCTCTTGGAGTAATTTAGCATTTTAATGGGAGAAGCATTTTATGACCAGCCTAACACAGCAGTCAATGTTCTACCAAGTGTTGAACTGAAACCATACATAGAAAAAAAGTCGATTCAGCTTTGTTTGTGATCCAAAGGACCGGGAAAATTTCAGTGTGTTGTATTACTACCTCTGTCTTTCAAGTGGATTCAGTTAGGAAAATAAGAAAAAGGATTTTCAGCATGATAATTATCTATATCTATGGTAAAATCATCACAGCGATGCTTCAACAGACAAACGCCTCAGTCACCAAAGCTTATGAGAAGAGATCACAAGAAAGTATCTACCATGACTTGATATTATAAAGAGGAAACTGGTTAAAGATGCTTCTCATTTCACTGCTGCAACCTTTAGAAATACTTTGGCCAAAGACGTATAGTGGAGGATGTTCTTTTTCCAGATGGATCATCAAAATAAATGGTCCTCCTAATTTTCAATCGATCTGGTGATATGTTTACCAAAGGCTGTCCTACATGCTCGTCCCCATTTTCACTTATTGGCGGTCAGTCTGACATAGTCAAAAAATTGTAAATGTCATTTGGAAAGTAAGCTTGTATGAGTGATGCAAACAGCAACTTTTAAACAGAGTGTGCATGAGGAGAAATGGGCTTGTGCACGCTCTCACACATTTAATAGATGTTCCTTCTCGGGAGCGGGTAGATGGTTGTGCAGGTGCATTTTTTTTGAGTGGTGAAAAAGGCGGGTCTTCTCAAAACTTTGCAAAAATCCTCCACTATACCCCTAACAAATATTTGCAAGAGACAACAACAGATAGCAGGAAGGCAAGGTGTGTAGAAAAAATAAATTAAGAAAAAATTCATTTCTTTTTGGATATATAATGAATGTTCCGAAATAAATAGTTAGATTGTTCTAAATATTTTTGTGTGATATTATGCTTATGAACCAAAAGAGATTTTTTTTTTTGATTTTCTTCAAGGAACCTTACAGTGATTAAGTTTAGCCTTTGTTTAATCTCCCTGGACCCTTAGCTAAGCACAAGAGTGGAAAGCTGAGCTTAGATTAGAGCTAGTGGAATATTGAAGTAGGACGTGGTTTTCTACAGCTTTACTGATTAGACAGAAAACCTTGCAGGAGAATGTGCAAATATAAGGTGTCTAAATGCATGAGTGAAATGTTGGTGGTTTTAATAATGTCTCCAGCTTTTCTGCAGCACTATTTTTTAAATTGACACATGATTTAGGTGAACAGACAGTCAAACAACTAAACAGCATTTAATATAACCGGAGCATGCAGAGGACTATGATTAAATCCTAAGGCTCAGTGGAAGCCAATCAATTCAACTAAGTATAAAATAAATAACAGATATTATCAAGACATTACATTTTGCCATATAACTAAATATCTTTAGATTGTCATATTTCTGCTTGTGTTTAAAAACTATTTGAAGAGGAGTCATGCAAACAGGAGTTTTTGTCATGCAAACAAAAAACAGTTATTGTGCGATTAGTTTGTAATTTAAGTTAACAGATATAAAGGATCATATTAATCAATCGGTCAAAAATCCAAACTTTTTAGATTTATTCTTATAAGCAAATCAACGTTTTTCGATTTAACACGGACATATCTCTTCAAATACAAGAGCATTTCATTGAAGCACATTGAAAAGTCTCCTTTATGTTTCTTCCAGTATAACATAACTATGAGGTCCCGTACTTTTAGCAAGTAGCAGAGGTGTCACAAGTCCGTGGAGAATGGTCCAATTAAATGGATAGGGAGATGTTTAAGCTGTTTTTATTTTTGGCATATCTGCCACCAAACATGCCACAACCACACACAAGCACTGTCCAGACAGTGAAAAGATGTTACAGGAGAAAGGAGAGGGGGAAGAAAGAGCAGTGGGGGGGCCTGGACAAGATGCCACAGACGTAAAGACACAAAGCAGACAGAGGAATGACAAACGCACTTAGACAAGCAGCACTGACCTTAAAGCTCCAGTAGTTGGGCTGTTGCTGTTGAATTTCATGAAGGAAAAAAAGGAAGAAGGGGGATACAAAGGAAAATAAGAATTACTTCAAGAATAATTGCAAATAAAACAAGATACACATGCAACTGTATTACAATTATCATGTACGTGCTGATTTCTGCTTGTGTTCAACAAGCATCATTGCTTCTGACAGGTTAATTTATAACATTCATGTAAAACATGAGCATTGAGTGATCAATTATGGTGACCGTGACTCTGTTTTACCAGCTACTAAAAACCTGAAACAAGAATGCGTCTTTATAAATGAAAAACAAAGTCAAATAAAACATCTGCGTTTTCTGTGCTTTTTCCCTCCCAGATTTCACCACTGCTAAAAAAACAATTTTGTTCCCTTCTTGCTCTTCCGTTTCTTCCAGTTTCCTTCCACCTGCTGCTCTCTTTTCATCTCAACCTCAAAGCCTGACCTGCCAATTTGCAGCACTGAGTGCTGTAGCAAACATCTGCCCATTTGTCCTTCCTGCTGTTTGGACATTAAAGAAAAATTATTTACAACCGTAAGGAGCCTCAGGAAACAATATCTTAAATAAATAAAATAAGCCATAATTACCATACAGTTAAGAACAGACAGAGCCACTGCTGGTCCGGGAATATCTTATGACAGCGACATGCAATATTAACAGAAGATAGAGCAGAGTTTACATATTTCAATTGCAGCTCTAACCCTTCGTTCTTATTTCTATCTGCAGGCAATATTCATCCTCTCTTATGCAAAGCCCACATTATCCTGAGTCGGGATTAATAAAAAAAAAATGACAGGCACATTTTTATTTATGACTACATTATGGTGGGTTTCATTGCAAACCATTAGCTTTAATGTACTCTTGACTAAATCCTAGGCTATCTTTATAAACAGCAGCAGAAGTCTGAAGAAGAGCTTGCCACATTAGCCTCATGCAAAGGTTAAATCTTCCATGCAAACCCAGGATGGAATAGCTCCTGCGTACTCTCATGTTTATGGCACCAATATTTCAAAATATTTTTTGTATAGTTTTAGCGAGTAGTATAACAGAAATGCAGGAAGCTCAAAAAGAAAACTTGATAAGTAGAGGCTTATCATGATAATTGGGGGAGTGGTGGCCTAGTGGTTAGGGCATCATACTTGGGTCCCTGAGGTTCTAAGTTCAAGCCCCACTCCCACAGACTGCCACGCTGGGTCCCTGAGCATCCTTAATCCCACACTGCTCCCTGGGCGCTGCACGATGGCAGCCCACTGCTCCCCAAGGGGATGGGTTAAATGCAGAGAGTAAATGACAATGACAGTGTAATGACCATAAAGTTGGATTCTATTCTATTCTATTCAATGCAATAATAATTTGTTGGACCAATCATTATTGTCCAGGACACTCGAAGTCATTGCTACACGTGTCTGAATGGAGCATAAGTTAAACTCTCTAATTTACTGATGGATGTTTGTGTAGGCGACTATCATCCAAAAATTAGTCACTGAGAGGAGAGCAGGGATCTGTTCGACGCGCTGAATCCAAGGAGGAAACATAAAGCTTTACTGCAGTTAGGGATGTTTATGGTACCCTTTTTCTGTGAAGCATTGTACAACAGGTAGATTTGCAGACTTATTTTGCTTTAAACTTGCGGTCAACAGAAATATTGGCTCCCTGCCTTAGCCTCTCTCTGAATCAAACAAACAAACAGCCCCAGAGCAGATCCAGGTTATATTCATTAGACAATCATTCAGCTCCAGACACATGCCAACACCCACTTATAGCCCCACCCACACATGCCCATACATACCTTTAATACATGCACCTTACCCTTAGAGGCATGACAAAAATGCATCCTTGCCTCTACAGTTTGAACCTTGATATTTTATTACAAGTTTTGAGTGCACTTATTCCACACTTAGGTTAGTTTTAGAACAGGTTTAACCTTTTTAAGTTAAGTTTTTAATACTTAGTAAATTATTAAATTATTGTTTTACCTTAGCGCCTCATAATACAGATATATTTCCATGCATGCATTCTCACTAATCTGCTTTTTAAAAAACTAATGTCAAAGAAGTTCTGGCAGCAATGTTGTTGTGAAAACAGCTTAGAATGACATTGTGGTACTAAGACGTTTTCCTTATTTATCTCTTTTAGCCATTTTTTATGTTATAGAGCAGAACAACTTGATATGAAAAAATGCAAAAAAAAAAATACTTCTAACCACAAAAATTAGATTTTAGCCTCCAGATACATTTCTGACACTGTGGCCTCACTCTTTTGAGTAATGTGTTAGTTTTAAAATGTGAACATAGTGTGTACTGTATACTATTAGGGAAATTTGTGCAAAGGTGATGCAATGGAATCCAAAGAATGACAAAAATGTTTATGCTAAGAGAAGACCCTCCATTTATGTTCTGTGTGACAGAATCAGCAATTTATCTCTGACTTTAAGGCTTATCTGCCGTGCCGCTTCTTTTGTCTGCTTCTTCAGTATCAATTTTCTGTATTCATATAAGCTGTTAATGAAATAATACGTTTACTGGAAAGAAGGTAGATAATTTCATAATTATGACACATTACTAGTAAGGCATGGGGCACTGTAACAGTAACAAAACAATCTATCACTGAAAAAGAGATGTTGTTATAGATGTTATTTAAAACAAACGAAAACGAGAGCCCTAGTGTAATGGTTGGCTAATTGAGAAAGCCGGTTGGTTCCACCTTATGTCGTATTTTAATGTCAGTGTAATGTGGACCTGTAGGCTTAGATTCATTATGCTAAAGAAGAAAAGGATACGGAGAAAATATTCAACCCACGCTTCCGCTCTCATTTAGCATATAAATGACTCCTGAAAAACAACAGCTAAAATTAAATAATGCTTTAATGTGACGCCGTGAACTATAGCTTAATTCCTGACAGATGGAGAAAGATGGTTTGTTATTTTGTTGTTGTTGCCGAAAAAAAAAAAGAATGTTAGTCATTCTATTAAAGCATTTTTTATGCATTTAACATTTATATAAGGTATTTAAAAACCTACTAAATAGATAAATCTGTTAATTATTGCATTTCCTCTGAGGAGAGATTAGTTTAAGGGTAACTGATCGTTGGTAAAGTGTGTCAATGTCAGGGACGAGTAATCATAAGGGCTCTCCAGAGTGGAAGTGAACTGGCCTTGACTATCCAGTAATATTCAACATAACAGAAAAGTTTCACCACTGAAAGTCTCTACATCTGCTGGCAGCTCAGGGGCACTGCTTCAATGTTGTAAATACATGCTGCTCACTTGTTTATACATTAATAATGATTTTGTTTTTTTCCTGCATTACAAAATAAGTCCGAGAGGAACGGCTTTAAAGGTGGAGGAAGGATTTGTGGTTTTGTAAATGTCTGTTGCATTAATAAGGCTCATTTTTTGTTCTAAGGTAAACACATCTAATCCTTTTTACTGGTTTCTTTGCTCACAGAGGCAGAAAAACAGAGCTTGGACTTTGACCTGCAAATAGTACAAAAGCAAACTGGTTTATTTGGATATGTTACACCTATGGTGTTCTTTTTACATGTTGGCAACCGCCTATGCAATCAAAGCACATTTTCCGTACAAAGAGTACATTCAACAGCTTGTTATAATATCTGGTGAAACTATAAGCAGATCAAATTTAGATCTTAATGCATCATTTTATGCTTCTTGCAGATAGATAATGAGATTTGTTTTAGATGTCAGATTAAACTTGGACCTCAGAGGTCAAGTGGAAATCTCACTGCTAAAATTTAAAGATTATCTGCACAATTAAGCGCTGCCACGGACACAAGCATGTGGGCTCCAGTGGAGAAACGTAGCCTCAAAGAGTGGAGGGCTGCATTACCTGACCTGCATGTAAAGCAGACCCTATACTCTCTCCCATCCTCCTCCACTCTTTCTCATGTCGTCATCTTCTCTGCACCCCCAACCCCTCCCCTCTATCTTACTCATTCCTACTCATGCACCCTAAAATCCTCATCTGGTCTAGTATTGTTGCTACACACCAGCAGATTGTCAATATATAAAAAAAAAGCTGACAAAATCTGCACTAAAAATCAACCCAACACTGAAAGGGAAATACAAAAAGCTCTGTGCACAGCTTTTACTATCGTCCCCCTCAGCTTTCGTCTGCTGTGGGTTTGTGCCTGCTGAGGCATATGCACTCTGTCACTACAACAACCACAACAAACATAACAGGCATGGAATCTAATCCCAGCCGGCACATCCATTTCCCACACACACGCTCGAACACATGCATCTACTCAGCAGCTTCAAGATCCAAGTTAAATCTCACCTGCAGAACACCTGTGCCTGTCCAACACTTCAGTCACTCCAGACTGTCCATCAGGTGCAGAAAATCCACAGCGCATTTTTCTTTTTTTTTTGTTTGCCCGTCTCTCCCCCCCTCTGCTTCTCTCACAAACCTCCCTCTTCCTCACTCAGTCCCTCTCTTTCCCTGTCTCGCTCTACAATTGCACATGCGGCGGAAACTCTTTTTATTTAATTCATTACAACATCAGCCGATTAACTCCTTCACAGATGGGCTGCTGGGTCCTTGTGGTGCTGGTTAGTTGGTCAGTGGACAGCTGCGCTTCCTTCTATGAATGAGGTGACAAGGAATCCTGGAGTCCTTCGTTTCCTCCCTGGTGCAGCAAAAATGCCCCGTCACTTTAGGATCTGTCCGCTTTCCATGATGTCCTTACACTTATCTTTCCCTTCTGTCTTCATTATAGTCCAATTCTTCCTTCTCCACACATTCTGACCTTTGCAATGTGATATCCCTTCGTGACTTATACTGTAGTGGTTCCCATGGCAACCAGGACTCCACCTGTCGTTCACCCTCCCCTCTCTCTCTCTCTCTCTCTCTCTCTCTCTCTCTCTCGATCCCTTTCATTCTCTCTCCTCTTCACTCATGTGCTTTTGTGTCACGTCATTGCGCTTCAATATTCCCAAATTTGCATCCAGCAGCAGCGCTTAGACACAGATCACAGTACGCTCTGTGCGTAGGAGCAACTGGGAAACTAAATAAACTACACTTTAAAGGATTTGTTGTGTGCTTTGCAGGACTTTTACCAGAAATAAAAGCAGGGAAGCCCCCCCAATCTGGGTTCTTTTGTCCCTGATTTCAATATGAGTTTATCAAAACCAGAATTTTCCAATAACAAACTCCGGAATGTTATAAAATAAAAAGCAATTCAGTGTATCATGATTTTTATTGCAAATTTAGACCAGGTGGAAATGGTAACCAACTTGAATTTTGCAGCAGCACACCAGGAAGGATTGACAGACCAGGAAACAAAATAATTTGAACATTTGATTTTGGGAAACCCATATGCATTTTTTAAGCTGTTTTATGTAAAAAAAAAAAAAAAAAAAAAAAGGTACTAAGGATGTCAAATTGGTCTATTGTTTTTAAATTACAAATAATTCTTACAGCTGTTTGAAATGGAAAGAGAAACAAATCATTCACTTCAAGTAATGCAGTATTTTAGGGTATTTTATAAGGCAGAAAATAGAAATAATGCAACTGCAGTTGCATGGAATATTCAGCAAGTTTGAATAGACAAAAGCACATAGACTAAAGGGCTGATCAGATTATAAATAGGTTTCTAAGTGCATAAATTGGAAAATTCCCCTGGGATTTAGCTTATTCAGAAAGGGATTTTATTTTAATCTTTCTATCTGTGTTTTTATCAATTCTCAATTTATGTCACTCTGTGAAAGTCACAGTAAAAGAACTATCTGTTATGGTGAGAATCATGGCAAGTTTTTCCAACGTAGTTTTTTCATACCATCAGTTGCTTAGAAAGGCTTGTTGGAACACACTATATTTTGGATTTCAAAGTGGAAAACTAATTGTTAGAATAAAATTAATTTCCAGAAAACTAAGTAAAGCGTTCCTTTAGGAGTATGCTTTAAACTAGTGTTGCGCCAATGACATTTTTTGGCCCCGATACCCGATACCTGGCTGAGCAGTATCAGCCGATACCATACCGATACCATCTGTTTAAAATTGATGTGTGTGTGTATACCTGAAGAACTGCATGCTACTTGGATGTAAATTAATTGCCATCATGGCTTTGTCAAGCTGCTGCCTACCTCTGTGAAGCAGGAAAAAGGACTAATACAAAGTGAATCCAGGAGAACTTTTCATTGCCTACCTGGAATGGGCGACAACAGTTGAATAAACTTTTGGCTCTCAAAATGGTATCGGTGCCCTATTTGTTGGTACTCGCCGATACCGATACCACCATTTTAGTGCTGGATCGGGGCCGTGCCCGATACTGGTATCGGCATAGGTACAACACTACTTAAAACTAAAGGTATTTTTAATAATGCTACAGTTTTATTCTCTGCAGCTCGTTCTACTATGACACTGAGCAGAGGTCTCCAAAGTGTAGCAGACCAAATCAGATTCAGAAAAACAATAACAAGAAGATTTGTTTAGTAAGGGAATCTCATACACTTAATCTGAAAATGTGTTAATCGGAATCCTGATATGACACTTGGTATTCAAACCAGGCATGTCTACTAAAAAAGCTTAGCGTCCCACTTCAAGCCTGTTTAGTGTTTTTAAGAAGGGGCTATTCTTAGACTTTATTCATTAACAGAAATAAAGCTGACACAAGTGTTGCCAAAATCATTGGAATAAATACTTCTGTCTTCTATATCACAATATTAAAACAATATCTCAGGGTCTCAGAAAAAAATGCAGTTTTTAAATAAAAACACATCATTACCTGTTCTCGAGCAGATCTTTCTGAGGAGCCCCTCATGCTGGCATGGGAGGGTGAGGGTGAGGGGGGGTTGTGGTGGGGGCTGTGGTGAGGATGCTGCAGCTGCTGCTGCTGTTGCTGCTGCTGTTGGTATTTACTTTTCAGGTGATCCATGAAGGCGTCCCTCTTCCTTTCCATGTCAGCCTTGTGCAGGTTAGTCAGGGCCTCCAGGCTTTGTGCCGCGCTGACGGTGTGGCGGTGCTCCGACGTGTGTACCAAGCCGACATTGGAGAAGCGCCGGCCACTGTTCCCCAGCGTCCTGTACTCTCGTGGATACTCCAAGTCATCTGTAGAGATCAAGTGACTGCCGCCACGCTCAGGATCTAAGTGATGAGGATGCAGGAAGGAAAAAGGGATAAAAAAGGGAAGAGAAGGTAAGAGAGAGGAGGAAGGAGGGAGTATGTAAGGAAAGGAAGAAAATTGCCACCAAAGTCCGCATCAGGAAACAATTTAGGGTGGGGAAATACATACACAGAGCAGGCACATATAGGTAACACAAGAGAAGCAGAGGGAAGCAGAGTTGAAAACGGCACAGGGGGACAGGAGAGAGAAAAAGAGAGAGAAATGTGATGGGATGTTCACCAATTTGCCACCAGGACAGAGCAGTTCCTTGCAGAACTATTGATTTCAAGTTCTAAGGGGGAAGAAAAATGAGAAAAGTGAAGTGCTTTTGCAATAGATCAAAGGCAAGGAGTCCAACTGATCTGTTTTGGAGGTTATTCGGTTCTGATATGCCTGTTTGTATTTAAGTAGCTTTCATTTTTTACTTAGGAAACAGGCAAAGTGACATTTTCTGATATTAAATTGATTGAAAGTCAGGTGGGAACGCGCAGGAACAGATACATAATTTCTATCATTACTCTGTCTAACTTTCCTCACCAACTTCTGCCCATCATTCCATCCATCACTTGTCACCCACTGACACTTTCTTTACATGTTCTCGCTATCTCTCTGTTCCTTCTGTCCATTTTAAGGACTCCCATCACTCTGTCAGCACATGGTCTTTTTATCAGGGCTCCATCTGACAGACTATACAGCCAAAGGTGGAAGGCAGACAGGAAGAGAACAAAGACGGGCGGAAGGAGATGGTTACGCATAAAATATGTGATTGGAATAACAATGAACTGAGGATGGGACAAAGGAGCAGGAAGCCATTCGCCGGTGAGTTACCTTGCTTAGGATAACAGGCCCCAGCGTTGGCTAAAAGAGAAACATGGGAAGGGTTAATTTGTGTGTTTGTGCACAATTGTGCAAGCAAACACATCAGGTTCATTTCAAATGACAAGCTGAAAAGAGCTATCAAGGCATGATAGCACCTTTTCTGGATTAAAAGAGGGTAATGCATTATATATGCATCATAATGGATGCAAACAATTTCACATATGCAATGGTTGGATATGGATGCTGTCTTCCAATAACCTGCTGCAATGAAGAACCATGAATATACATTTTCTCAGGAAAATCAAACTCCAAATTACAATCCATTCTGTAGTTCTGGTTAAATTATAAGTGTAAATTAAGTTAAAAAGCTGACCACCTGCACATGAAATACTCATCAGCAATAATAGGATGAGCTGAATGTGCGAGCAGCAGAGAGACTTCTTCAGGCAGAGGGTACAATTAGAGTGTGAAAGAACAGCAAGGAAAGGAGGAAGTTTTCCACACAGAGGATAAGCTGTCACACAGCGGGAGGCTGTAAGGAGGGCAGGTCTGTGATAACTCTAGTAATGCAGAAATCAAACAGGGCACTCATTTTGAACCCACTTCTCACTTTATTCATGCTCCAGGAGTTATCGCACTTAAGGGTGATCCTCACTTTTAACACTCTGGCCTTACATCCTTCACATTATGAAGTGCTGATAAACTGAGCAGGAGTGAGACGGGATGGAATGACCTCCTGGCTAACAGAATTAGCATTGAGTTCTCCTCTGCTCTGCAAGGCTGCCGGTCATATTCATCTAAACCCCCGCTTAGAGTTCCCTCCTATCTGGTTTACACTTCATTAGACTGGAGCTTATTGTGCATCAGCTAACAAGGACCTCACTCAAGGGTCTGATTACAACACGGAGAAAAAATGTGGCTGTGTGTTATGGCCTGTTAATGTGCCTGAGCGTCCGCAGCATGGCAGTAAAAATGCTTAGAAGGCAAAATGCTGCAAGCACTATGAACTGTTTGGTTTCATCTCTCAGATTCTGCCTCTGTAGATATGCAGAGGGTTTAGTTCTGCTTTATACCAGCTTACAACTAGATCAAACATTGCTGGATAGTGGGGCAGGAAATTTGAAAAACATCACTGCAATACATTACCAATGATAACATAGGGTTCCAGTTTGTTTGTTTAATAGGAGATCTCTGCACCTGCACTATCAGTTTCAGCCTTGCTGTGGAAGAAAAAACTCAACCTTTCAGGACTTATCAATAATACGGTGCATGCAATGATGAGTTTCTGTGGAGATTGTAAAGTATTATTATGTATTTTAACCTGGCCCAAAGCTCCGTTTACATATTTAATAGTACAGTCTGGAGAAATGTTTTTGTGTAATAAATGTAAGTGAATCTTTGCTTTTGATTAGTTGATTTTTATGATTATAAAGCCCCAAAAAAATTATATTTATTTTAGTCCTCGCTCTTTTGAAGAGCTAAACTCTAAACTGGACTGTGACTGCATCACATTATTTTGCACAACTGATGTGGCGGAAACTTTTACAATCCTTTTAAATAAGACACAACTCAATTTTATACTGCTTTTTGCAACATATTTATTTTGCACTGCATTGAACCTTTCTATATTAATGCCCTTTTGCACCATTATTATTTAAACTGGATTTCGTTTTTCCTATAGTGTTTACATGATGATCACTGCTGAACTTTAAATGGTAATGTTAATTTCACTGTTATAAGTTGTAAGCAACGTAATTTAATTTTGTATACACTCGGTGTATACAAAATGACAATAAATTTTGTCTAAGTCTTTTTACTTCTTAAAATCATTTTTTAAATTTAAGCAGAACTTTCCTTTCAAAGGACATAAGACACATTTTGTGTTTGCAGCCTGGATGACTCAAAATTGCCCCTTGACAACCAGCATCCAGACTCTGCCTAATTTGGAGTTAGGTGTGCTTCTCCCATGTTGGGACACCAGCACATACTGAGCATTTTGATATTGGGTCCATATTATAACACTGCATTTTTCACCATTGAGGAAGCAAACAGTTTTACTAGTCAGCTCAGATTTGTGAAGATGGCCTCTGATTTATTCAACTCTGCCTTTGTTAATTAATAACTTCCCATCTTCAAAGTAAGAATGTGACTCATCATGTTCATGTCAATTTGTGGGACTGAAGAATAAAACAAGAATCTGACAATGAAAAAAAAACTGAATAATATATAAGGTCTTATTCAAGGATTAACGTGACTGGTTTGAAATTTTGAGTTTTGTTTGTGTTTAAGGTTCAAGTCTGCCAATATTGTACATGCAATTATTGAGAACCCCTGGAAGTTAGTCAGACCATTATGTTTCTTTATTCCATTTTACTCTGCAGGAGTTTGTCTAAGCCTCAGGGAAATAACAGTAACAGCAGAACAGTATTCATGTTCATATTTCTGCAAAGCATTCATTACAGAGCTGTGCAAAAAAAGCTCTTGTGCCAAAATACAGGATGGAACAATAACTTTGCAAACACTAAGCACAAACAATCAACTCTGTTTTAATAAAAGGATGTATTTCTTTAGGAAAATTGTTTTGGTTTTCAACCCTAAAACCTTTCAAACTCCGCTCTTGGGAGACAAACTCCAACACTGTATGGCAAAGCTATATCTTAAAAGCAGCAGAAGTAAACATTGTGTGGGATGGGATGTAAGAAAAGCAAATAGAAATGGTTATTGCTTTTGTAATTTCAATATTCACAATGAATATATTTCTACATAAGCTGGGAGTCATAAACCCTGACAGGCCAAACAATGTGTGAGAGCCCACACAATGGTGAGATAATTTAAGGCATACTGTAATGTAAAGCAGTTTGGTTTGAAAAGAAAACAAAACACTTTATTGAAAGATGGGAACATCTGCTCAAACGTCTGGATCCAAAACTTGCTTAATGTGGACACTCATTGAATAAGGGAATGTTGCAGCCCTTTCTTGATGCACTGAATAAATTAGTGACAGAATGAAAAGGGAGCCGGCAATCTAAACAGATAAGAACGATGACTCCAGCCAGTAAGGCTTAGCTGCACTGAAAGATCAAGGAATGATCTCTGGCCCAGTCAAAAGATTTTATCTGCTTTGACAAGAGCAAGTAGAAATGGGCACTAAAAAATTACAGAAGAAAAATGTGCAAAATTACAATCTTAAAAAGATGGATTCTAAAAGGCACAAGAAAACATAGTTTACAGAGGATCTAAACTGTGATTGAAAACATCCCCCCTATAAACCTATTTAATTAGCAAATAAGTTGCCACTGATTTTATTGCACTTGTTTAGATTTTTCTTCTCCAAACTACCCTCCCTTAAACTTTTCACTGTTTAAGTCACCAGTTTGCACCGCCTTCAGTTGGTTATTTATGCATACAGCTTGTGACACGAACTGTTCACCAGCCCACCCACAATAACTATCAACATGCACAGTCCAATTCAATAAGAAAAAAAAAAAAAAATTTTTTTCCAACCTCACTCTCAATGCTGTCAGGTAACAGGACTTTAAAGTCAGAATTCAAGGAATTGCTTCTCATTTTATGCAGACTCATACAGTATGGAGAATCAGAGAAAGTGGTTTGGCTGCTTTGATGGATTTGGAAGCAGCAGGAACGGCAGCCTTATATTTTGAGGGTGTAATACGAGTGGGTCAGAACAAAGTGGAGTCAAGAGACTTCATGTCTCAGAGTGTGACAAGAGAGCCGCAGGCTGCAGCTCTGGATACTGTGCTTCAGTAGTATAATCTAGTTTCACAGGTTTTTTTAAACATTCAGATCACCCCTAAAGGGATAATGTCTAAATATTGTTAGAAAGAAGGAACATATTTCTTATACCTGTAAGCAAGGCAACTGTTTGAGATCTCCGGGTAACTTTCTCTGCAGCTCAGCCTTTTCATTGTTATTATGTATTGATTTTTCATAAACGGCTCCATGTTTTGTCATGTTATAACCAAAAACTGCACTGCTTTGTGGTAGGTATTTTTTGTAAGACTAACACAAGATTGTTAATAAAAATAGAAAGGATAAATGGTTTCTTAATATTTTTATGAACAACAACAACAAAAAAATCCATGCATTCCTTATCCACCTAACTTGATGTATCATCTGGAATTTCCTGCTATATCCTAAAAAACAGCATCACGATGACCAGGTAATACAACAAAACCTTAAGGATTAAGTTGCAGAGAAAGTTTAGACTAAGGAATGTATACTAAAGGTATACTAAAGCCCAAATTTATCCATACAGCTGCTCGATTTAGGTTTGAAATAATTTTCATGCAATCAAGAAGTCTGCTTCTAATAGAAATTGAGCAAGGAATCAATGAAGCATTTTAAAAGTAGCAATAAAAACATGCGGCCATGTTTTTGTATCTAAAATTCATTACAATGTCAGAAATTCTCAAAAATCAATGGAAAATTCATTATCAGTATTACAATAATAAAACCCTTCTGATGTTTATCAGTGGTGACAGGCTTAACATTTTGATTTCAGAAGGCCTCCTTACCATCACCCTAATCATTAGCTCTCCCTACAGATTCAGGATCAGCTTCAAATCTGGAGTCTAGCTGGGCCATTTTGCTCCACAATTTTCTTTCTTTTTTTTGTTTTTACATTTTTATCCAGGTTTTAACATCACAAGGGGGCACCACCCCACCCATTACCCCAAAAGTGAAGAGAGCATGACACAAAATTAAACCACTAAAACATGGCTGTAAATCCAAACAGAAGAACCAGGCAAGGAGGGCATTAATTAGATAAGCTGCAAGATGAGGTGGAAAACAAGTTTAGTTTTTTTAGCAGAAAGAGAGCAGCTGTCTTAAGTTGGTATGCTGATAAATACAACTAAATCCTTGGAAACTCTGAGAAAATCAAAAGTTATAAAGTGCAGCAGAACTTCACTGGGCATTCCTGCTCTAACAATCTGCAAGCCCTAAACCTACAGCAGAGGCAATTAGGAGGTTTCTATCAAGGCTATCTCCTTTTTTTTTTTTTTTTACTGAGCCAAGCAAATGAGATTCCTAACATTAATTATACAAAATAAATATTTAATGTACTATAAAAACTATGATAGTAGAGAGAAGTTTAAAATATGTTATTAGGTTTTTGGTAACTTTTGATCCTAAATAAACTATAGATTTTTTTTAAATATTTGATTTACACAAATACAGAATAAGAAGACAAAAAAAGATCACTTATGTCAAAAAATAAAAATGAAGTTAAATCAACAATAAACATTTTTTTAACTAAATATAAACTTTTTACCATCTCTTCAATAATCAAAGATAATGTAAATCCTCTAACTTCACATCCATCAAATAATTAGAGATATTTGCCCTTTGATCTAGGCAAATTAAAGAATTGATTTATGAGCGTCAATACTCATCATAGAATTTATTCATGTACCGTTTTTGTTTTATAAAAAACTTATAAGGCAGTTTATATGGAATTAATATGCTGTAAAGCAAGTCACATAGCGAGATAAAAGCCTAAATTTTAATCAAATATGTCCTTTATTTTGCACAGTGTTTTTAATTTTGAATTTGGTTCAGTTACAGGAGCAACCTAATGAAGTTGGTTAGGTAAACTTGAATCATACCCTTCAGGTTCGTTTTTGCAGAAAGCTAAGAAGGAAGAAGTGACTCCTCTCTAAACCTGATTTGCTGCAAGGCATGAACCGCTCCTTGTGGACTCCTGGCTGAGACAGCATGCGGGGCAAAGAGACTGAGGCGGGAATACCCAATTGGATAGAAAAATCAGCAAAGTGCAATTGAGGCTCTTCTGTTAATGCTAAAGGCAAAAGGAAATGAGTTAAACTGGAATCTTTTTGCACTCATCACTACAGTATGGGTTCTATTGGGGACAGTTAAAACATTATTAGAAGAATGCAAAAAAGACTGAACAAAGCTTTCTAACAACAGAGTGGACTGAAGCAGGTACTGCTTTGGATCATATAAGCTACAAAACAACAGTTCTATGCATTAAAAATGTTATCAGTGAAACACTAAGAATGGATTAAATTCTAACAACTATTTTAAAAAGGCCACTGTTGCAAACAGATAATACAAATTACCATGAACTGCAAAATGTTGGATGTTTAGTGAAACAGTAAGCAGTAAAAATTTGTTCTCAGTCAGTTCTTGCAACTCTTGAGCCATTCTAGAAGACATGGCAAACATTTTGAGCTGTTCCACTATTTTATCCAAAATAATTAAGTTTCTTCTTGCCAATTCGTAGTTCATTCTTAGGCATTGTAACCGAATGCTAATGTATTTATTTAAATTCCTTCAGTATGTGTCTTCAGCTCAGTCAAGGGTTCCTAAAGCTATGTTTTGTCTCAGCATGAAGGAATACCTCCCCTGAATGAGAGTGCTAATCCTGAGTAGGGATGTCATGCTCACATGGTAGGAAAATGTTTCTCATCTTTCACCATCAGCATCTGCCTCGAGTTTGTATCATCCATGAACAAATGCACCATCATTCTTCTTCTGCTTCTTTTTTAAGCAGCTATTTCCTAGCTATCAACAGCTGTTGTTGATGATACATACTGATTCCCAACAATTGTAAAGCATTTTTAATAGTTTATTGTAAATTGTTATGAATTCTTGACAAGCCAAAGCTCATTATTTATCTTTGTCAATCCTATCTGTGTTGCAACATCTTAGGGTCACAAAACATACCTAAAAATCAGAAACATTACAAGTATTCTCATGAAATGAGCAGTCCCTGGGAACTTGTCTTATGTGTGTGGAATAGCTGCATTAGGTCGATAGATGTGATGGCAGCTGAGTCACAAACCATAGCCTCAGTATGTGTATAACTGTGTTGGACATCACAATTTCCCCTGTGGGGAAAAATAAAGTATTATCTATCTTTCTGTTCACCTCTGCTTTTACTGCAACAAAACTACCGGTCGTCCTTGTAACCTTTTATAGCTAAAGGAAAAACATTAAGAAAACTAACTGCGGTTATTCTTGCAGAGTTCAAGAGGTGCAACAGAGGATATCTGTATTGTAGTAGTATAGGTTAATCCTTACAAGTGAACAAATACTGATCATATGGATAGCAAAGCTTGTACTGTACAGCAACTGCATGGCTCTCTAACTGAAACAACATTGTTAAAGATGTTTGCTTTTGCACAAGCCTAGCAAAACTATTCAGAACTGTTGAAGTGTGTTTGATTTTTTCCCAGAATAGACAGCTCAAATAAATAAAGGGAACACATAAACAACACAATATAACTTCAGTTGAATCAAACTGTCCACTTAGAAAGCAACACTGATTGATGATCAATTTCCCATGCTGTTGTGCAAATGGAATACACAACAGGTGGAAATGATTGCCAATTAGTAAGACACACCCAATAAAGGACTGGTTCTGCAGATGGGGACCACAGACCACTTATCAGTGCCTATCCTTTCAGGCTGATGTTTTAAAAACTTTGGAATGTTGGTAGTGCTTTCACACTCGTGGTAGCATGAGACAGACTCTACAACCCACACAAGTAGCTCAGGCTCAACCAGGGTGGTACATCAATGGGAGCTGTGATACAAAGGTTTGCTGTGACTGTCAGCATAGGGACCAGAGGCTGGATGCTTTGTAGGGTCATCCAGGCAGGTGGAGGCCATACACCATACCAAACCTCATTTTGACCGTTTAAGGACATTACATCAACCTTGAATCAGCCTGCAGTTAGTTTTTCCAATTTTTTTGTGTGTGTTTGATTCCAAATCTAGGCGTCCATTCATTAAAGGTATAGTGGAGGATGTTCTTTTTCTAGGTGGACCATTAAATAAGTGGTCCTCCTAATTCTCAGTCATTCTGGTTATATGTTTACGTAAAGCCGTCCCCAGTTAGCTATCCTCTCCTGTGCATGTGCACTTTCAGTTGTATATATGTGAGCTACGATCTTAGCCAGTCATTGAAGCTCACCTTTCTCACAGCGGTTCTTTGAAAATGGCTGGAGAAAAAAGGTATGAGAAGAAGGTATGAGAAGAAGAGAAAGGCTTCAGGAGAGAAAGAAGACCAGAGGGTTTTTAAGAGATTCTTTCACGCGACGGCGTACACTGAAAGCCCAGGTCGGGCCTCCGACTGATGCGTGCTTTGCAAAGTTTCTACTCGACAGGTAAAGTTAGGCATGCTATTTGGAGAAATCCATTTTACATCACTGCTAGTAAAACGTGTAGAAAGGGGCTCGTGCATGCTCTCACACACGTATAAAAGCTGTTTCCCCCTGGAGGAGGTACAGGGTTGTGCATGTGCATTTTCTTTAAGTGGATAGAGGGTCTTTGAAAAAATTTTCAAAAATCATCCACAATACCTTTAATAAATTTGATTCCCATTGTATATTGTGTGATTTTGTTGTCAGTATATTCAGCTTTACAAAGAACAAAGTATTCAAAGAGAATAACAAATTTTTTCAAATCTAGGACGTGTTAATTGAGCGTTTCCTTTATTGTTTGAGCAGTTTAAATCACACCTTACTGTGATCATTACAGGTCAGATTATGCTTGTCCGAGAAAGCATCTAAATTTCTTCATATGGTGATGGTCTGTTGGGTCCATTTGTTTTACTTTGTGTACTCAAATTTGATGTGATGTTGCAACTTTTTAAGGACAGGAAGGGGCTTTTTTTCATTCGCAGTCAAAACTGTTGTTTACAGACTTTTTTATTTAACTGAACTGATCTTAAAAATCCTCCTTTTTGAACTTTTTTTCTTTTCTGCCACTTGTGTTTGATTTACACTTAAAATAGAAAAGCTATGGGGTAATAAGAATAAAAGAACATGTGCAATTTTCCCTCCTGCTATACCAGAAGTTAAGAGCAAGGGAAAGTAAAGGCTGCCAGTTAGAAATCAGGAGAAGGTCAGCATGGGTTTCATAAGCTGCTCCATGTAATTACAAACTAGGACAATCAAAAGCCTTCAAACACGGCAGCATAGAATAAAACAGATAGCTTGTACGCCTGTACTTTTCCTTTATTTTTAAAATGCAATAGAAATGCAATTTAACTTTTAACCTCTCTTGTATTCACAGCCTTTTTTTTCTGCTATCAAACCGAACCTGCTCACGGTTTTTCTTTTCTCAGTGTACACATGATTTAGACAGCCAACAGTTAATGGGGATCCATTTACAAATCTGTTTCTAAACAAAACTCAACACACCTACAATTACGGTGAGCTATGGTGCAATCGAAAATGCGTTTTGGGTCATCTACCGATGTGTGTAGTCAACTGGAGAAGAGATGCAAGAGATGATGACAGGAATTGAGAAACAGGTGGTGGTAGCTGCATGATACACCCACTAGTTTCATTTCCAGTTGTGATAATAAGCTGAACAGTAAAGGGTGAGAACACCTTCATATATTCCTATGACACGGCATCATATAGAGACAAGCAGATGTTACAGAGGTAAGAGCTGATGGATGAATGCTAGCAGCATGGGATCTGTAAGCTTTTCCTCACTGTAGAGGTACTTCATCGATCTGCACTTCAATGTCAAAATAAACCTCTAAAACCCATCAGATGCAGAACTGACCGATACCCATGGATTCCTCAGTTAAACACTCATTAAACACTAAAGAAATAATAGCTGAATATGACTACATCCCATTTAGCCACTGTAGAAATTATCACATTTGTTAGATTTTTCCGACTAAAAAGATGTTGGCTTTACTCAGCAGCGTACAATAGTCCTTATTATTCATTAAAGAGATCATTAAAAAAATCAAATGAAATATTCATTAACATAACTAATAAAAAAAACAGATATCATTTTAATCTGAATATTAGATTAGGAATTCATTTTTAATAATAATATTTTTTTATCCCTGATTTACATTCCAGCTTCAAACTGACTGAAATATTAACCTTAGGTTAATTCAAACTGGACATTTGAAAGATTTAAGTAAAAAATTCCTTTACTACTAATATGCTTTGTCTATGCGCTGCGCCTTTACCAAACAACATTTGAAATTAGAAAAAAATATATTTTTGCATCCCTGATCCCTAAAGTACAGTTTCTAAAGATGTATTAAACTAAAATAAAGAGAAAATATCGAATCAGTCATAGAACAGCCTCAACAAAATGGGACATTAACAAGGTTAAACACAGGAATCGAAATAGTTCGGCATAGCATTATTTTTTTAATATCCTGGTGTTTAAAATCTCCTTTTGGCTGATCTCACTTATGAAAAAATATCTGAATACAGAGTTAGGGAGAAAAAGGCATAATGCTGTAGATTACTAAAGTTTTAAAACCCTAAAATTTCTCTTTATCTGATTTAAGTGCATTTACAGTCTTAATTCCTTCCAACTGCATTCTTGGTGTGTTATAGAAGTGCAGCTCTATTATATCTCCTCTATGCTGAGTAAACTACAGCATAACAAGAAACAACAATAACAGGTTTCAGACTGCAGGGATTTTGATAGCTTTACACTCAATTATTTCAAATCAACCAGAGTCACTTGAAACCAAAACTAGGATTGTTGACTTGTCAGATTCCTCCAGAGTGTTTTCTATCAAACAGTTACAGAGACAGATATTTAGAGAGAGCCAAACATACACAACACTGCTGAGCCGGTGATGAAAAAGCAACAAAACGAAACATAAAAGGAAGATTTTACAGCCGGGGAAACGATATCACCAGTTGTACCATCCACCTGCCGTTCCTTGTTTAAAAATAACAACTATGGGGAATTAGAGCATGCTAGACCTATAGTTTATTTTAGAATACTAAATACATTTTAAAATCTATTTATTCTTAATCAAGAATCTTGTTTTCTGTGGAAATGATAAGGAAGAGTAGGTCTAAATGAGGCTCTGAGGTCAAACTCGAAATGTGATTTTCCCCTAAATAATAACTGCAAAATCAAGTAGCTTACTATTGTAATAAAATAATCACAGCAAATGTTATATATATAGTGCTGTGGTCAACAACACGAAAAAAGAAGATAAGAATCACTGAGTTTGCAGCTACAACTCTCAGATATGGATGTAAAGAAAAGTTCACTAATCATAGAGAAACCAAGAAGACTACTAGCGACTGTCACACGCAAATGCTTAAAATATCTTTTTATAGACAATGTGAACTATCAACACCTTAAAAAAGGAGGTATCACACACAATTTTAAATCTGCTTCTCAGAGGGTAAAAAGCAGAAAATTCCATTTTAACTGCTTTAAATGCTCCAAGGTTGGCAATTTTGTAGATTCATTATCTTATAAACCCACTTCTGTCAATGCTTTCAAAGAGAGAAAAGCAGTGGGGCTGCAAGGTAATCTATTTTTCTGTTTGCTTTTGAACCGATGAAGGCGTTTCAGAACCAAAGTAATGCTCTTAACAAGATTGCCATTATTAAAATATCTTTTTAGAGGAATGTAAACCCGATTTGTGCTGCTACTCTGTGATGTGAGCCTGAGGTTTAATGATGATGGGCAAATTTGCACTAAATCCTGTCATCCCTGCTGCTAACTGAGCTGTTTGCCTGTTAAGGTTACCTGTATATTAGGGCACATTTACTGAGCTGACTCAGACATACAAATTAATTGCTGCCTCTCTCAGCCCAGACCTGCTCTGAAGCACCTAGGTGCCAATCTCACCTCTGCACAGGCAACAGGCTAACCTAACTAGTAATCTCAGATACACACATTTATTGTCAGATTAATCAGGCTTGGCCAATGCTTTTCAATCAAATTGGTGAATTATATATCCTGCTGAGATTCATTAAATCCTTGCATGGGCTGATTAGATGAGAACAGATGCAGGCAGTAGTGATGGAGAGGTGCCTGAACACATGGGTAATGTCAGGGATGGGACAAATTCAGCAACAGGAGTGAAACAGAAACAAATGTTCAAGCAGTGACAGTGAGACTAGCAATTAGCTGGATTCATTCAGCAGTTATATGATTTGTGAATTCCATTGTGTAGAATCGAATATTAAACTCAAATGCTGGGCTGGATAGTTGCCATTTAAACACAACTTAACGGACTGTAGATGGTAATGACCTCCCATTCAGCTGCCTATTTAGCTGCTTTTAGTGCAGGGTTCAGCTGGTGGCAATGTGATAGGATGGAAATTCAACAGCAGCAAAAACTAAATGCTGTATTTAACAGAACCTATGAATAAGAAATAGCCTTGAGATTTTTTTGCTGTTTTTTAAGACAGGTTTTTATTTATAGCCTTTTACCTGAAAAGCTCACCATGCATTATCATAAAAGTGCTAAATTTCCTCAGATTGTAAGAACGACAGAAGCCATGTTGATTGAAATTATCTTGATTGTGTAATTGGACTGTTCTAACCACATTTTTAAAATTGTATAATCAATTGTATCTTAAAAAAAAACTTGCAACAAAAAAAAGAAATCAATCAAAACAACTGGCAATTATCTAAACAAAGACTGGCAATGCTCCTGAGCACAGATTTGTTGCCTTAGCAACAAGTCAGCTGTTAAACAAAGCTGTTTGCAGCCAACACTAGCCTCCAAATGTGCATCCATAGACAAACTTCAACAACAAGCATATAGATCAGGGATGCAAAAGCATCATTCGGTGGGAGACGGAGTCAGTGACAGATGTGGAACAAGCAGGACATCTTAGATTACAAGTTGTTGTGTCAACTTAGCATCCACAGATCTGGGTTTGATGCAGATCATCATTTGTCAAAGCTGCGAGCTGCATGCCTTGCTGTCGACCGGCTTAAGAAAAGATAAATGGAAAAATCAAAGCAGAGGGTTGTTTTCATGTGTTGCTAACCTCTTTCTTTCATCACAAAATATGACTTTATCTTTTGTATTTAAATGGCATCTGAAGACAGTAAAATAACCAACGCCATGTTGATATACGTTTGTAGCAAAAGGGAAAACTGCCTTATTTGAGAAGGAATCTCGCCTTTTTTGCCTTGCTTGGTGTGATCTCAATATGTGTAGTGAGATAAACGGCACACAGCAGTCCCTTGTGGGGAGTAAGTGTAACAGCTCAATTCGTCAGCCACAGAGGATACAGTATCCCCTCTGGACTGCAACACCAGCCTCAGATCTTACTCTATCTTCTACACCCTGTCTGCTAATAACCTGAAGCCCCCTGGTGCTCAAATATCCCCATTCTATGTAGGTTACCCTTCCTTAGGCTACTGCAGGGAATTGTAATCATCCACAGCAAATATACCCTAAAAAAGGAAATGTTTAATTTAACACTCAACAAGCTTTAGCTGGTTTAATGAGGATCTGATAGATGTTTCCAGGAAAGAAGGTGTTGATTTTGTAAAATTAAACTTCTCTTCCTGATTTCACTATACGTTTGCTGAAGAAATAAAATTACTCAGATCAATATCTTTGTACTCTTTATGCAAGCCACATGTAAGCTCCTGTTTCCTTTTATTCTTCACATATCCCTTGATTTTTAGCGAATACTACCATAAATTTCTCTCTATTGTTTCTCCTGCTCTGTGTTTGCTTTTCTTTCTCTGGTCCCAATGGTTCTGCGTGTGCTTCAGGGCGCCTCATTTCAGTGTGCATAGAGAGGAGGAAGGGGTGTGGCAGGAGTGCAGATGGTGTGGGGTTCTCCTGTGATATGAAAGCGGGGGGGTTCTCAGCTGGTATAACGAAGAGGAGGAGATGACGAGCTCGATGTTAACAAGCTGTCACTCAGAGCACAAACACAGCACCCACTGCAACAACTGAAACAACAAATACAAACCCATGAAGAGACTGATCAACAACAACCAACAAGGCATGCAATGCTGCTGCACCTACAGAGCAACACACAGTCAGCTCTGGACCAAAAGCATTAACAGTATAAATGTACCAAATAAAAAATATATAATTTGAATATTCCCCCTTTTCTCTGAGTGGGTCATCTGTTAACCCTATAATGCCAAATGTATCATATTTGATACATACGGTTTCTGAAATGTTTTGCATCTGACACCTTTTGCATAATTTAATGGTAAAAACTTTGCTCAAAATCCTATTGTACACAATCAGATATACCTGATAACAGCCAGTAGAAGACTACACAAAGAATAATCTTCACTTATCGCATAGTAATAGATTATTAATATCAAAAATGTATTTCTGTTTTTTTGTTTTTACATATTTTGTTAAAAGGGCAAATAAGGAATTCAAACCAAAAAATAATAATTTTATGTTTTGTTTTATTCTTGGATCAGGCTTTAAAGGGTTAAGGTGGAACTAATATCTTATAAATTAACACATAGCTTCATTTTTTTTAAATTTCTTTAGAAAGTGAAATACTTTACGTCTTTATTTCTTAAAATCTAAAAGCTTACAGTTAAACGGAACATTTAAATGTAGTTGTTCATATAATTAAAATTCATAAAATTAAAAAAAATACATATTTTAAGCATATATTTAAGGGTTTTGCAATGTATGTTCATTGCACTCAATGTATTAACTATTTATTCATTAGTTTTGCTTTGAGGTGATCAGCCTGTGGTTCTGCTGAGACATAATAGAAGCACAGGTTGCTTTCATAGCAGGCTTCAGGTCATCTGCATTGTTGGTTGTGTTGTTTCTAATCTTCTTCTTGGCAGAACCTTTATGTTTCTCGATGGGGTTCAGGCCGGGCCAGTTTTGCGGTTCATCAGGCACAATAACTCAGTGGTCTTTGAACAAGCTTTAGTGCCTTTGGCTGACTGGGCAGGTGCCATGCTGCACAGAAATACAAAATCAGGATCTTTATAAAGTTTGCCAGCAGAAGGGCATGAATGCTCTAAAATGTCCTGGTAGATGGCTGCCATTACTTCAGAAAAGACAGTGGGCCAACACAAGAAAATTGCATTGCACCCCAAATAATCACTGACTGGAAACTTCACCCTCAGCTTCTAGCAATTAGCCTTTTGGCTTTTACTCCAATCTCAAGGACATGGATTTCCAAATGAAAATTTTATTTAATTTAAAAAGGACCTTTGGATAAAAAAGAAAAATCTTTTCAGGTAATTTTGTCATTGCTCGAGGTATGATAGTAATCTCTGTTTTTCACCCAATCCTGGTTCTTGATGCAGTGACTCCAGCCTCCACCAGAAGCGTGTTTTAGTAAAAATAAACCCTGTTCCAGTACCCTACCTTCTCCTTCATATGCATTGTTTTAAGCTGGCACCTAGGGTACAGTCTGTACAGATGCTAGCTAACGACAGCATACAGTTGTAAGGACAGAAAATACAGCAGTCATGCGCTTGTCTCTATATGGGCTCCATTGGCAGAATGTTGGCTCACATAAAATTAAACGATGCATAAGCCTCCCATGGGCTTCCATGGAGTTGTGGAGATGTTTGTGTGTTTTGGCTCATAAACACTGAGAAACGGTGAGTAAATCCTACTTAATTGATCGTATTTACTGCATTGTTGCTCTTACTTATTTGGCTGTTTATGCTGCATTCAGGAACAACTCAGAGCACAGAGTTTTTGATCTCTCATTCAGGAAAAAACAAAACAAAAAATTAAATGTTAAATTTCGTCTCAAAGTTCTTTTTGTTTGCTTTTTTCTCACTCGATACGATTTAGTGCCACATTATATTTTTAGAAATGTCCTCGACTTGCATTCTTATTCAAATCACACCCACCAGAAAGCTACTTCATGCACTCACAGACTGAATATCGAAGCTTTTGAAGCCCAAGCAGAATGTCTTTTTAGGGGCTTAGATACTTAGAACACACAAGCGTTTAATATAAATAGAGACGTCAGGAAATGTCTTTCTTGGTGATTGTTCCTCCCTTTCTTCACGCCACCTGTTGGGTGAATGACATTCGAATTTGACAGTTGTTAAATGTTCTGCTCCGGAGCCCCAGAGCACTTGGCAGAGCGGCCCATCACTAATCCAGCGAGCACAAGCCTTGACTTACAACTAGCTGAAACAGTGAGAGAGAGAAAAAGAAAAAAAAGAGAGGCAACGATTTGAAAAGCACACAAACATGCAGAGATGAGTATACAGGTGGACAAACTGGAGTCTGGGATTATTACAGGGATGTGTGAAGAGAGAATTAAGAACTTAATAAGGATTGGTCTAAAAGTAGGCCAGTATGAAAAGCGAAGTTGTTGAAAAAAAAATGTATAAAACAAAAGAAAGAGGCACTGAGGCTGAAGGACTGCATGAGTGATTTGGGGGGTGGGGGGGTTACAAGGTTTCCTCTGAATCCATTTGTCTCCCAGAGACTCATTAGTGTTTGCGAGAGGGCGTCAGGTTATAAATAGGCTGGGTAGCGCCTGTTTGACAGGTGGGATTCTAGAACTTGACGGCGGGAAATTAATCTCACACGAAAACTCCCAGAGGATGTAAAAAGAGACAAAACAGTCGGATATCCCGATAATAGGCGCGATGCATTTTAAAAGGTCGGCAGCTCCCATCAAAAGTCACTTTGATTGCCGTCACAGCATTTATCTCATCTAAAATCCCAAACAAGCCCTGATTAAGTAATTTTAGGTTGTTTTTAAGGCAATGGGGGAATATGGATCCCAAACAGCTACTGTATGTGATCCCAGACATCAAACTGTAACAAAGATGTTCAGAAATGATGTAAACAAACCATTGCAGGAGAATGTTTATTTTTCTATACCGCTGAGAAAATATGTTTAAAAAAATGAATAGCTTTTATTGTAACAAGATGGGGCTGCTCAGTGGCGCAGTGGGTAGCAAGATATTTCCGGGTTCGATTCCCGGTCTGGGGTCTTTCTGCATGTTCTCCCTGAGCATACGTGGGTTTTCTCCGGGTACACCGACTTCCTCCCACAATCCAATAACATGACTGTTAGCTTAATTCTCCTTGGGTGTGAGTGTGTGCGTGAATGATTGTTTTTCCTGTTTGTCTCTGTGTTTCCCTGGACTGACGACCTGTCTTGCCCATTGACAGCTGGAGATAGGCACCAGCATCCCTCGCGACCAAACTTGGGATTAAGCGTGTCAGAAAATGGATGCATGTGACAAGATGGACTTTGGATAAATATTTAAGAAGAGCTGTCCGTCGTTGGGTAATTGCAGTTGCTGGAGTTCTATCACTGTCTTTTAAAAGACAATGATTTTTTTTTTTTTTTTTAAAGTCCTGGTTTCAGAAAATTGAACACTTTGGATTTCTATGTTATCATCAACGCAGATACAGGTGTATCTCAGCTAATCACAGTAAGAATTTCACTGAGACGCTTAAATATTTCAAAAATTAATTTCTAGAAGGAGCAGAGTTATAAATGAATGACTGTTTATGTAGAGCATTTATTTGATAGAAATTGCCTTCAACACAATTAAAACACAATATAAACAACCATATATATCTCAGAAATGACAGCTTTGATTAATTGAGTCCAATTAACTGAGATTTGTATGATAGGAATTGTGCAATTTAACCTTCAGAAATATAGAGGACATTATTTAGTTGGCCACTGTCCAGTAGACAGTAAATGATTCTGTCTAAAGAGAGACTAAGCCACAAAAGGTTATTGTTAAAGTATCAGCTGTTTTGAGTGTTATATCCAAACATATTACTGTAAATAATAAATTGAGTCCAAGAAAGAAGTGTGCTACGAAAGTAAAGCTACACCAGAGGAGGCCGCCTTGGGAGAATAGTAAAGCCAGAGCTGTCAAAGGGTTTTGGGGTAGATTTACCTTGCAGTGCTTAAGGATCGTCCATCCAGTACATAAACTACATCTGTTACAGTTCTTGTACTGAGACAAACATGATCCAGAGACAAGTTCAGATCTTGCAAAGAAGAAAATATTCTTCCTTTTGGGCATTAATGTTCCAACATTTGGAGAAAGAATGGACAGACATCCAGTGTAAAGCTTCCACTGTCAGTGATGATTTGAGGAGCAATAAAATCAACTGGTTTTGCTCCACTGTGTTTTAAGAGGTTTAAAGGCAGTGCAGTGCATCAGGAAATTAGAACACTATGCTTCCCTCTGGTAACCAGCAATATGTAGACCTTCTCCAGCAGGACTTGGCATCTTCCCACACTACCAAAATGATCGATACCTAATTTAAAACCTTGGTGTCACTCCTATTGATTGACCAGAAAATGTGCCTGACTTACACCTGTGGACGTTATTGTTGTTACCTCTCATTTACTGAAAGAAAAAAAACAAACAATGGTAAAGGAAATAACTTCAATCTGACAAAAATCAAGAATAAATAAAAATTCTATGAAAATGAAGGAATGAAAGCGAGACATTACTTTTAACCATGCTTCAACAAAACGATTAAAAATATATAAATTCAAAATAATGTCCATAAATATATGAAGCAACATCAGGAAGAAGATGAGAGTGACCAGGCCTGTCTAAGAAAAAGCAGCAGACCGATCATTCCATGCTTCAATGATGCAGTGATTTAAAGGGCCATTCAATATTATAAACATCTAAAAACTTTTAGATTTAGAAATCCTTTTTTATTTGGATTACGTCATATAAGAAAATACCGGTTAAAGAGAATCTTGTATTTTATTAGCATTAAGTTATAAACACTGGAAGAAAAGCTCTACCTATTTCATTCTAATTGTAATTAATGTAATGTTAAAATTGCATCCACTGTCATTAAAATCATAGAATCTACCTGGAAACACCCTGTCTACATCCACAGATAGCCCTTCCAGCAGCTACACTACTGATCTTGTGAATTCGCCCACCCAGCAGCAGTTACTGAAATACTCAAACCATTTAACGTTTAAGAAATTCAGTCTGGCTCTGATCCTCAGCAGAGATCCTTTAAAAAACCCTACGTCTGACCCCAGTCTAACCCAAGTGCCTTTGGCTCTGCTAGACGGTGGGTGATCATCCAGACATAAAGCTGTAGCTGAGCCCAGGGAACGACTAAAGGAGGCTTAGAGTTATAGCTCAATCAGAGGCTGGATACACCTGCAAGCTGCTAACCCACAGCACCTTTCAAAGAGCTGTGATCAAATATTTATGGTTCCTGTGACCATTATAAGCACAGGATGATCTGACTGGTACAGCTGTAGATGAAGCTACTATAGATCTGTAACAGTTAAAGGACAAAACTGATGTTTTTTTTTTGTCCTGAGTCTAATAAGTTTACTTACTGTATCCTATGACCACATCCTGGTTTTCTATGCTGTGTTTTCAACTTTCACGTAAACCTTTCATGGTATATAAAAGTTGTTGTGTTTTTGTTTTTTTTCTTTTTCTACTGACCAATATTCTGATTTTTTATTTCAACCTTGACCATTCCCCTAATTTTGTAATTATTATTGTTATTACTACGTCTCCAGCATTGAATCTGAGCAAAAATGATTTGAAAATTTTGTAATATGTGATACATATTAAACCCTGACCTAATGAGGCCAGAAAGGGTATGAAATGATTGTTAGTTTTCTGCAATTAATAAAGAAAGATAAAGCATTAAATGCAATTAAACTAAAAAATCCTGTTATTTATCAGAGCGTCTGATCGAAGCATTAGAAAAATATATTAATAAAACATTTCCCAAGCTTTTGTTTTATTACTTGTTACATTTAATTATTACATCTGCATAAAATGCAACTAATTTTATTCATACCCATTTAATTAATATTCTTCTTTTTCCGAAAGGCCAAGACTAAAGAATTTAGTTGCTAAAACAAATATAAATAGTTAGATATTCACATTAGAAATAGATTAGGTTCAATATTTTCACTATATCCACTTTCATGTTTTCTTATAGGTGGCCACTAAAATGAATCCAAATAATTGATGCACTTTAACTACAGGTCATGAAATAAGCTATCATTTAAACTTCAAAGTTTATTCCTAATTATATTTTTTTGTATGTTGTTTGTGCTGCCAACAAACTGCCCTAGTGTTGGTAATAGCAGGATTTAAGCATTGATTCCAGAAATAATACAAAACTGGATTTAAAAAAAAATAAGAGAGTAGAGGGAATATGTTAACAGAACTATTCCCAAACTAAGCGCCCAGAATAAACATGAACTCAGTTTGAACCAATAGTAATTTATTCCTTGAAAAGACTCTGAGATTTTTATCCTCAGTGTGTGCTCACTGTTTGAAATAGCATGTAATCCTTATTAAAAGTTTAAAAAAACAATCCACTGGACTTAGAAACCAAGTCCAGTGGATTGTTTTTAAACGTTTACGGAATGATATGACCTAGATGACTAGGAATCTTCATCAGCATTTCTTAAAATATTACGTTTTTATCTGTAGTGGTCAAACATCTAGAAAAAAAAAAAACATCACATGGAAATTAATCACATAAAAAAGAACAGAAAAGATGACAGTTAAACTATCACATCAAAGAATGCCTTTCCTGGATTAAAAGAAGATTAATTTGACATATTTTTAGCCTTTAAGGATTTTGACTAGTTTTCTTTAATTATAAGGATTTTTTAAAAAACAATCAGAATTTTAATTACTGAGGCAATCTTATCAGATTCCTCACAAATGCAAATGATGAGTCAAACATGTTATCTAAATTCTTCCATTCAAATATGGATCACATTTTAAACAAACTCAGAACTACAAAGATTAACATTTGGGCACTGTTTTTGAACCCAGCCTGTTTATACTCAAATTATAGCAGAAATCCTTGAACATCCAGGTTAAGTGACCGGAAATGACCTTCGGCTGGCAGGAAAAGTCATTATAGTTTCTTCCTGAACATCATCAATACGTGATCACTCTGAGGAATAACAGAAAAAAGCTTCCTGTGCCTGGATAAGTTAAGAGACGCTTGTTTTATAAGAAGTAACACTGCTGTGTTGTGTTAAATTATCACTCGTCCTTAAAAGTGTTCTTCATGTGATATTGGGAGTAGTGCATCCATTTGTAAGAGCATCATCCATACACGTATATCGAAGAGCAGCAGTGCAGGTAAAACAATTTCTCTAGAAAATTGCCACTGCTGATAGATTCTAAAAATAACCTGAAAACTGGTGGAGAGAGCAGAACCCCGCAGAGAGAGAGAGCTACTGTAAAGCCAGAGGTCGAGCCTTCGTGTCATGTCAACGTGACTGCCAAGGAAAAAGGAAAATATATCAAAGAGAAACCTCACTTTGAGGGTAAGATGGAGCTCTAAGAAATCCTGCCAAAAACCCTTCATCATCTCCTCTCCTATTCCTCTCCACAAGCAGTGTCACCCTTAGATTTCATGTTTTCTTCAATTTGATTTTTACAAGAAAGGTTCCTAAAAAATCCAAGCAGCATTTCAACCATGCCTGGAGAAAGACAGGGGCCAGCAGAGCTGCTACTGTTAAAGTGAATCACTGTTAATGTACTTTGGATGAGTGCGTACTCATTCATCCTCTGCACCACTGAGTTAACCATTAGCTATTGTTAAGAATCTAAAGTGGAAACCAGCTATGTGACTAACTATTTAGGCCAAGGTAAATGCTTTAATTACACTGGCTCCTGCAAGCACTGTGATGATTGGATAACTCTACATTTTAGTCTTTCACATTTTTTAAATGATTAAGATAATGCAGTCTACAGGAAGGCACCTTTTACCATGTAAACTAACACAGGATAAATCTTTCATATGTGAATATGTAGTATTATGCAAATGTTTTGTATTTGCTTACCATCTTTTATGTAAAATTTTAATTCTGATAAATTTGTCTGGTAATGTTATAGCACAGAGTTGTGGCTGTTTTTTTAAACATATGATGTTAATTCCTTACACATAGGTACAAAAAAACTGACCAAAGGTGAGTGAGGGGCAGGTGAAAATGAGCAGCAACTAAAAAAGATGGTCCAATGACAAGAATGGTGCAAAAGATACATACGAAAAAATGCTAAAGAAAAATCACTTTTAAAAAAACTACAATCACAGGCATCAATCATAGAAAACTGAAACTGAAAATTCTCAAAAATAGCAAGTTAAGATCAAAAACCCCACAAAACCAGATACACAGGCTTTATTTTACTGTACCAACAGTATACAGCAGTGGCATATTTATGTACAGTAGGTAAATATATATAGCAGTCATATCTGACTTGGTGGATGATTCCCTCTAGTCTCTGACATTTACACTCCAAGGGAAAGTATCCTAAAATGAAAGACAGCCCCACTTACTGAATGCAGACAGATTTTCCTTGTAGATCCTTCTACCGTATTCTAGCAGTACCGGTTTTTGTCAGAAGTATAAAAGCAAATACCATTTATTTTTATATCAGAGCTCAACAACAATTTACATTGAAGCATTACTGACAAAGTTGTGTCAGAGCATCCTAAAGCTAAGCTTGTAAACACCTCAACAGTTTATGGCTAAACTTGGAGGGATTAAAAAATAAATTAATTTGATTGACAAGTTAGTAGTTTAAAAGATTAATGATTTTGGTTGCTTGTACTCCTAATTGTACTATTTGTGGGTTCTATATGGCGTCTTCTGTCATAGTACATTTTGTGTCAAATGTGCAGAAATTAATATTTATAACATCGATTTTTGGATCTACTTATAATTATTTGTTTAAAATAAAATAAAAAACTTCATAAATAATATCAAACAGCTTTAGCTCCATTAGTTGCTTTGATTAGATCAGGGATAAAATCACTTATGAGCGCCTGTCTCCACATGGATCGCCTGGAGTTGGTTGCTCTACTCCCAAACAGTGACATTCCAACCAACTCACGTTACTATGTCATCACTTAGGAGGAGCATCAGAACACGGTACAAGGTTGATTCCTGTTGCCTTTTCAACTTTGAGAAAGTCACAGTGCTATAGGTGATATGAAAGACCAAACAACGGTATCAGTGCCATCAGATCAGGCTAGTACCCCCATTTGCTCCAGAGCTGCTCTGATGAAGGGGGACCCATCAACCAGCTCTGGTGATTCTTTAACTGAAAAAAAAGCTTCCATTACACTAGTTAACTCCACGTCACAACTACATCCAGTCCCCGATTGGTTAACATGTTGCAAATTAACAGAGAAGTTCAGATTTGTTAACTCTGAAAAATGTTGCTTTGCTCTCAGCGTTCATCCACTACGCCACTATGCCACTTCAGTCTGGTTAGTAAATATGCACTCAAAAGGGCTTCTTTGTCCTCCAACTTTTAGTCAGTGCTCTTCCTAAGGAAAACGTTGAAATAACTAGATTCAGTTACATCATCTAAAGACCCACAACAAACAATAAACTGGTACGCAATGTAGGCTTCAAAGCAGTTTATTTAATGTTAAAAAATATAGATTTATAGTCAGAAAGGATAAAAGGGCAATCCGTGGGTACAAAATAAAGTTTAAAACTTGTGAAGTGGAGGAACTGAATGAAAGGCAGAGTGCAAAAAGCAGTAATAATGATACTAAAGACAAAGGCAAAAAATAGCTCAAGAAAAGCAAAACACAGGCTTTGACAATCTCCCAACAACCATACAATAAATAATAGTTAAAATTATGAGAATAAACACTGAAAATTGAAAAACAAGCCAAGAATAAACCTTTTAGAATCCTAAAAACTATAAATTGATTCTCATCTAAGAATAGAATAAATATTCGCCCTTAAATACAAAACAAGTG
Source organism: Cyprinodon variegatus (assembly GCF_000732505.1). NCBI lineage: Eukaryota > Metazoa > Chordata > Actinopteri > Cyprinodontiformes > Cyprinodontidae > Cyprinodon > Cyprinodon variegatus. Next base: position 835,696 of record NW_015150805.1, read on the forward strand.
CACACATACAGTAGAAGAATTTTGCACATCCCTAATAAGTAAATGTTTTTCCTTTAAAAAAAGATTGTTCATTTCAAGGTTGGCAGCTAACAGACTGTAGTTAAAGATAAGAACACAAGCTCTTTAAATACACACCTGACTTTGAAGCATTACGCCCAACTTTTGCTGTACAGTTAAAAGAAATCTCAGCACATAAGAAAATGTCAGCTGCCCACTTTTGATCTCCTACTACCTGTTATTCAGCTGTCTAGATCCTTTAAACTGTTTCAAAGGAGACAACATTTTGTAGGTGTATTAAGAGGCACAAAAGGTAATTTATTCAAGGGAAGTTTGCTTTGTTTTAATCTCTGAAGCTGCTGATAAGTTAAAAGTCAACTCCTGGTGGGTGTGTGTGTGGGAGTGTGTGCATGAAATACTCCTTGAACTCCTTGGCGCTGATCCTAAATGCACACAAAAGCACGCACGCAGACACCCATTAGCTCGCCACTCAGTGATGAGATCGAACTGAGGGCTCAATGAATAAATAATGTTTGAACTCTGGGGGTTCGCTTGACTAATTAACAGGGTGGAGAAAGTGTCTTCACATAAAGCAACAATGCAAAAGAGCATAAAAAGGCCAATTGCTGAAACAAGTAATGCTTCGTGTGTGTAAAACACACTGACACTCACACCCAGATATGCACGTCTAATCTGTGACTTTGTGTAGTGCGAACAAAACCAAGAAAGAAGGAAGGAGAGGTGTAGGCCACTATTTTGGCTTACTGAAAAGTCAAGCACACTACTTTCTGTCATCATGCAGTGTCAAATGTAGAAGGTGCCATTCTTTGCGTGTTTGCACAGTTATTTTTCGACTGTTTATTGAAAATGAAGAAAAAATGTGGCAGCCGCTTGTTATTTTCAGTGACAGTCAGCGCTTCTGGGCTTTGTAACCCTACAACACAAGAACAGACCTCGTCACTGAAGCCATTAGGGGGGATGTAATTATGAGGAATAACCAGAGTAGCAGGCCCAGCTGTCCTGCTAACATCCTCCTGCTAGAATCCCCAGACCCTACTGTCACTGAATGTGAGCAGACACCAGAGAGACTGGCAAATGAACATAAGGCATAGAGTGGTGACATGGACTGACTGGTTGAATATTGGCATGCTGACAGCTTCAATGAGAAGAATTTAAAGTAATCTTCAACATCAAGGGAAAAACAAAACTTAAAACGAGGGACGTGATTCACAGCATCAGCAAACGAAGCAACAGCTGCAACAAGACGAACCGATCCCCACTGGATACAAATGGCTTAAACCTCCCCACTCGGTATCTAAGAAGCAATGGTGGGGTTTGTGCTCGATGCGTATGAGGTAGCAGCAACAGCATGAGTCCTGGAGGAACCAACGAGCTCCATAGCCTTTGAACATCCAGGAGGCAGGCAGAGGCAGACAGCAGAGCTACGTGACTCTCATGACAACAACCAACAATCAAACGCAAACACATAGTGACGCACGTCCCGAAAGCCCCACAACGCCAGGAGTTATCAAGATTAAACACCTAAAGCATCCCAGTTAATTCACAGAGAAGGAAAGGATTCCCTTAAATAAGAGTGTGGAGGAGAAAGGTACAAAATACAGCAAAAAAGGACTTTAAGAAGTGAGGAAAGTTTTCTAAGTTCCCACCTGAGAGTTTTCCATCATTCTCCATCCTCGCTCCCAATAGCTCTTTGTCCTTTTCTTTCCCAAGTCATCCCATCCATTCACTCATATCCTTATCCATCCAGTGCTGTCGACAACCTGACAGGGCCACTGTCTTAGGCAGAATATAGAGTATAAAAAAGGAAAATCAAAGGCAGGGAGGGACAAAGGGATTCAGAAAGAGGTGGGAGCGAGGAGGAGTACCGGAAAAACACAAAGACATGAAGCAAGTAAGGCTGCCAATTCAAAACTTGTCTCTTTTCACCCTGTCTGATTTCATGTCCTGGGTTGTCTGTCTTATTTGCTGCTTCTTCCATTCCTCTTATTATGTCCATATGAGTGGTTGTGCCAAGCTAGCAGGGCAGGCGGAGAAAACATGGCTCACTCATGCCCTAAAACACCTTTTAGATAGGCCACCACCCGCTGGCCGCTAAATGTGAACCAGGATGCACTGGTTCTGTGCCGGAGGCCATTCTCTCATCAGGAATGTGTGTTTGTGTGTGTATTTATTTCTGCACTGTCAGTGAGCCAGAGTCCTGATTTACAAATGCTCCCCTGGCAAGTCCCGCCCAATCCTTTGCTTTGGTCACCTCCGCTCCCTCCCTGCTTTCCCTATCCTCCATTCTTTAACACTCTTTCCTTCCTCGTTTACCTCCATCTGTCCCTACTTTGCATCTCCACCTCCTTCCTATCTTCCACCTGCAATTTCTGTGAAAGAGGTTTCAAATTCGATTTAATCAGTCGACAAAATCATAACAAGAGATTGTTGAAGCCCACAGGAGCAGCAAAGCTCATCAATCTCTGCATCTTGATCTTCTCTTATTAAAAGACGTAGCAATCAAAGTGATGCACAATTCAAACACACTCACAAATACACACATAGTACACAGCCACAAGGGCACTTCTTTGCTCAAATAAAGAACGCCAATCACAGTCTGGGGAGGAAAGAGAGACGCTGTTGTAATTAACACCAGTGGGTCTGAGCTCAAATCCATGAGAAAAGTCTACTGTAAAAATCACACTGACCAGAGGCAGTAAGTAAAACCAAAAGTGGATTATGGGAGAGTTGCCGCTGGTCTGCTCCTGTGAGACAGCACTAATGTTTGATTAACATGTTGGACTCAGCCGAGATCCACTCCTTAGAGGCCCTCATAAAAAGCAAGAAAAAGGTCAGTTGGAGACCAAGTGTGGAAAGTTTTATAGTAAATTATAGATTCACTAAAAAACTGGCTGGTGAAAAGAATTGTGTTATTTTCTCCCTGATAAGCCCTTCCCAATGAGTGGCCAGTCAGACACTAGAAGGATGCAAAAAAGATGCAAAACAACAATTCTCAGAATCAGGTGGAAAAAAAAGGATTGTGAATATGGCTTTAGAGGGATGCATTTGCAAAGACGTTTAGAGATTTGCCTTGGTTTTGTAAAGGTTGAGAGAGTTTTACAAACATTTATCTTCCTTATTTTAGGCCCCGTCTGTCACGGAGATGTTGCCAGTGAAATGTAAAATCACAGAAAGAAGGCAGTGTCTAGAAATAACAGCTATAAATAATCCCTAATAAAAGATGCTCAAGAAAATGTCAACTCAACCACATGTGGCATGATGTCCCCTCTGATTAAAATAATTTAAAACTGCTTACAAATTCACAACAGTTAATATGGGTTATAAAAGCTTTATAAAAATAAAAGAGAGATTAAATATCAGCCACTTGACTCACTGACTAAACGATTGACTGTTTCATTGGTTGGTTAGTTCAAAGATGTTAAGTCTTTAACAGTATTCGTAAAACAATTTTAACTGATTTTGTTGAAAAAGAATTATGTAAGATAAAGATAAAAATTTCAATCAGTATGTTCTTAAAAAAGGAAATCTGTTTATTGAATTTTTGCATGAGTCTTTAAGAAGACTTTTGCAAAAATTGGGTGTGAAGCCCCCCCATTGGTCACTTAACTCTGCCTCCCTGCACTATGTCAGCGCCATCTTTGTCATTAGTTGTCGCTACAACAAATCCCATGATGCTTTACAACAGGCATCCCCAAAGTCGGTCCTCGAGGGCCGATGTCCTGCAGGTTTTAGAGGTTTCTCTGCTTTAGCACAGCTGATTATGATGATTGCTGTCCAGCAAAAACCTGTTAATCAACTATCATTGTAAATCAGCTGTGCTGGAGCAGGGAAACCTCTAAAACCTGCAGGACAGCATCCCTCCAGGACTGACATTGGGGATGCCTGCTTTACAATGAGAGCTCTCGCGAAGCAATCTGTGATATATCTGCTCCTCTAGTTACCATCAGTGATCATTACTTTTCAAGGTGCATTGCAAGAAAGTCTGAGTCCACTACTTTTTCATCCACTAGACATTCAGACACTCATCTAAAATGACGTAACCATTATATAGTGCCCTAATTAGTGATTAGGGCAGACGATTGGAGCCATAGTCCTCCATCGTCTCCTGGGTCCCCTGGTTCATCTCCTGTTGAAATGTGCCTGGAACACATCCTGAGGGAGGCACCCAGGGGGCATCTGAAAAAGATTTCAGAGACCCCTGAGCTGACTCCTCTCAATGTGAAGGAAAAGCAGCCCCATTGCAAGCCTCTCACAGATGACCAAGCTCCTTGCCCTATCTCTAAGGGTGTGCCCCGCCACCTCTGCACCTTGCAGATGAAGCTCATTTTAGCTGCTTATATCCCTTATATAGCTGCTGAATCCAGTGCAGGAGTTTACATATCTTGGGGTCTTATTCACATGGGAGGGAATGATGGAGCAGCATGAGATAGCTGGAAATGAAATCTTGATTATGACCAAAAGAACGAGATCCCAAATACAAGTGGCTGATAAATAATCTAATTTGGTCCAAATTGCAGCCACTTAAAACTCATTTCCTTTCATTCCAATAACAAGCATTCTTGTTCAGTCTAAACTATAATAAACAAATTAGGAAAATCATTAATTTGTTATGTATCTGAAGTAGTCTACTGTATCTGATTGCAGTCATTTTACAACAATCTATTAGGAAAATTACAACCCCTTAATAGGTACACTAATCCACTACCTATAGCAGCTGAGGGGAGCTTATGGGTATCTCCCACAGTCAATAGATAGAGTACATCCTGAAAGGGTTCCAGTTCATTAGGACTGAAACAGAGAAAACAAAACCTGCAGACATGTAAAAGCCTAATGAGAAGTTAACATGCAAGCTTTTGAATGTGGGAGAAAGTTTGAGTATTTTGAAATGACCAAAGCTAAAACAATCAAACAAAAATTGTGACTTATTCCAAATTATTAAGAAATGGAAGGCAAGAGACCCACTTTTTCACATTATTCCACTGAGCTATTCGTTAAAAAAATCTTAAAGGAATATTTAAAAGAATCATGGATTGAGAGAAAAAGGCCTCACCCATCACTCTCTGTCTGAAGAGCAGAGGATAAACCTGCAGATGTCTCAACGGGTGCAGAGCTGCACCTGCTGAGCACTGTAAGCTTTAACAATGGCCACATAGGGCTTGACATCTTCTGAACACGGATCTCCGTTCCCCAAGGAATACGCACACAATAGCACACGGTGGCTTGACATACGTATATTAGCTCATTTGTAACATATCAGCGGAGTCAGAAGATGCAATGTGTGCTATACGAGAGCTGCTTTTTCATGAGGTCTCCGTTAAATATGTGACAAAACAAGTTGTTAAGCTTACATGGAGAGTTAATTCCTTACAAGGACAAGTGAATAACATGCAACAAACACCATATCCTCTACCTTTTAGCAACAGCACTCTACTCGCAAAGCAATTTAGCAACAACAAATACATACAGATGAGATATTAATGGCTTACAGTGTCCTCTTTGACCTTTTAATTATTCTCAATTGTGTACAGAAGAGGCGTGTTTAATTGCATTAGCATCTCACCAGGTCTGTTTAAAGTTCCCACAGAGAGGGTGCTGGTGAACTTATTTTTGAGTAAACTGTTAGCGTGTGGGACTGCCTCTGCATGCGCCTGTGGCTGCAATAAGTCATGTGAGATTTATTAGCTCAGTTACCAGTGGTAGACCCTATCAGCAAATAAGTGATTTGGTCATTACAGGCCATAATTGGTCACGGGAGAAAGGCCATAATATGTCACCCCCCTTATTCCCTGTCTTTTACCACCCTGCCCAGCACTTTGCTGCTTGTTTTACCACAGAACTCTACTTGCCCCCGATTTGACCCGTCCAAACATCTCCCTCTTCTGCTTCTGATCATTTCCCCAGAGATAAACAGCACTCCTTTCTTCCCTTTATCTTTTAACTGAGGCATCTGGAAAACAGACTCTGTCTCCACCTTCCTCCATCGCAGTCAATCATCCTGATGTTTATTCAGTTCTCCGCCCTGTTCACCTCCCTTCTTAACTCTCACCTCCTGTCCCACTGGTCTTCCTTTACCTGCTTGCTAAGTCTCTACTCGCTCCTGAAACATCATTTATCACATCCTGACATCTTTCCATTCCCGTCCAACTCTTTCGACATGTTTTCTCCCACACCACTTGTTTGCTGTTGCTTTGAGAATGTGCTCTAATGCATCCTTTATCAACCTGTTTGTGTTTGCTGCCGCTCCTTGAAGGAAATTTTATTTAAACTCAATATACTTGCAGGCTTCACCAAATGAGCACAACAGCCTTAATGTCTCATTGCAATCAATTTAGTATTTCTTAGCCCTGAAAAAGATGCAAAAAATGCATAATTTATTTATTTTTTTTTTTGTTTATAAACATAGAAATCAATAAATTACATTTGATTTGCCTTGGCAGGATGCTCTTAACTTAACTCACTTTGTCAATCTAAGGCCCAGGATTCCCAACACTCTATAAAACATAGTAAATGGTAAATGGCCTGTGCTTATATAGCGCATTTTCAAGTCAGGGTTCTTGACCAAAGCACTTTACACTACATTCAGTCATTCACCCTGAATTTGGCTGAGACATTTTCCATTTCAAAATTAGATTATTTTCCATGTTGGATATTTTATATATTAGTCCCTTTTTCAACTAGTTTATAAACATAAATGCAGTTCACAACTATGAATTTATGACTGACCTCCTATGGAGATCAGATGGGCAGAATTCCACCAATGGGATAGTGAGTTACATATGGAAAATCCAAAAAGCTTTCCACAGTCTTGTTTAATTTAAGATCTTATTGCACTGATAGTTCAGCCCACTAAGCTAAAATAGATTGTAGTCAGAGGTTAGAGAAATCAGAGTAAAAATGGAGGTAGCTTAATAAAGATTTTAAATAGAAAAAGTCATGGCCAAAATACATTAAATACCAAAGAGCTGCATCATCCTTCAGAGGCATCTGATGCATAAACTGGATGTTTTCTGCTAATAGTTTATTTAAAATCCTGTTTGAAGCAAAACTAATTTTGTAAAAAAAAAAAAAAAAAAAAAAGAAAAAAAAAAGAAAGAAAGAAAAAATGAAATTTGATTGATCTATTCTACGACCTTTGGCATCTTCCACAAATGTATCAACTGTACAGACAGCTCATGAAGAACCACCCAACCCACTATTAGAGGTGGCCCGATGATGGCACACTGGAGCAGCACATTAAGTCAGATGGTCCTGTCTGTCAGACAGCAAAGCTTGTGGAAGAGTCTTCCACTGACTATGGATAAATTTCTGTTATAAACGTGTGCAAAACTTTGTTGATATTCTGCTAATTTTGAAAATGCAAATTTTTTGCAATTGTGTTAATTTAATTAAAGACATACAATTAAAACTGCAAGTGAATTCCAATGTTCACACGGTAACTGTTGAAAAAAGACACATCAGCTGTGGATGTAAACACATTGGTTAAATCCATTTTTCAGCAACGGCTCTAGTGCTCATTGAGCTCATTGTTGGTAAATTAAATGTATAAAATTTTCAGCCAAATATTCCCCACCATCATCCTCCAATGACTTCTGGTCTTCTTCTTTGGCTTTTTACAAGGCAGTTACCTCCAGTTTCACATCACATGACTCTTGTGATGCGTTAAAAATATTTCCATTTCAGTTTTGCAAAATACTATAATTTGATGCGTATTGAAAGACATGACTTTTTTTTTATATTTCAGTGTTTCCAGTAAATCTATTTTTGTTATTACAATTTGCACAATTTGATGGTTAATAGAAACACAGCAACCAAGAGAACATTGATCATAATTCTTTTAAAGCTCACTTGAAAAACTTGCTATGGTTGAACCACAACTGCACACTAATTAGCCTTTAATATTGTATTAATTTTATTGACATCAGTGATATGAGATTTTTATAACCTGTACTGTAATATGTTATATAAAGGAGTAATGTTAAATCATATTCTGTGTAACTACTGCCTGTAGGACTATAGATGGAAATAAGACTACGGTTAGATCTGACAAATCTACGCTGTCTGTTTATTATTATTATCAGATCACATTAACAAATAAATAAACAAGAATAGGTTCTAACATTTAGGCCTAAAAGTCAAAGCATCCTTGATGGATTTTACTTTTAAGGTATTTTTAAGGTAATCTTTAAAGCATATTTCTGCTGTTTACTAATATTAACATTTAGGACTTGCCCAGCTAGAGCAAATACTTAAATATGACGAAGAATCTTTCGAAGGAGGTAAAGATTAAAGTAATGGCTTTGTGGTAATGAGGCCTTCAACCACAAAAACAACAAATAAACTAGGAAAAATCCTCAAAATAGTGATGCAAGCCTGCAAAAGGACCTTACTGCTGCCAACAGAGAGAAAATCATGAATTATTTAGAGGTGTACCAATAATCTAAGAATTTCCTTTTTTTTAATCAAATCATATATTATTGGTTTCTTTAAACATTCATAAAGTCTGAAGACATTTTGCTTAATATAATTTAAAAAAACTACAAGAAACCAAGAAGGGAGTCAGAAGAAAGATGCTGTAATACTCTCTGTGACACTGCAGGTTTTGAATTGCCCTCAGCCTTGAGTCCCTAATGCTTCCTTCAACATTAAGTGCTGCATCTTGACATGAAACAGAAATGGCTGCTTCAGATGCAAAGTGAATGCATGTTTGACCTTTTGGGGTAGATTCGATTGTGACACTGCATCTAAAATGTTTCTGACTGTGAAAGAGAGAGAACTGTAGTGGGAGAAATGAAACTTCTATCTCTGTGAGAGGTGAGCAGGGAGCCAGAAGTGCTCGTCTCATTATAGCCGATCTTGGCCACACAGGACACTTCCAGACCCATGGGGCAAAAGATAAGCTGAAGTCCAAGGGAAAAGAAAAGGCTGATAAGAGCTGCTCTTAGAAAACGCAGATATTGACAAAATGGAAGAGGATCTCAACAGAAGGGCAAGAGAAAAGTGGGTGAAGCCAAACGAGAGGAGGGATGGATGGATTTCCAGAGCAAATGGCTGCAAGCTAATCATGATGCTAACAGTAATGGATAGCAAGTGCTGGAGGTTGCTTCATTTACAGCCGCTTGAGTGTCTTTTAGGTAATCTCTCCGACGCGTTCACAATGAATGTGAGTCACTGAGCCGAGCGGTCTGCACAGGACCAAATGATGGGCATTAAAAAGATTACATTTTTGACCTCATAAAAAAACACAATCACTGCTATCACTATCTTTATGACTGTATCTTTTATCAAAAGAAATAAAAGATGTGTCCTTAGCTTGCCATGGAGTGCCAAAAAAAGAAAAAAAAAGAAAATCAAGGTTCACAGCATTATTCATGGGTTTTTGTCACATATGGTGAAACAAAAACACAAACATTCTTTATATATTGTAAAAATATACATTCTTTTCCATCACATTACTGACACAATCTTGGTGCCTTATCGACCATCAATCCTTTAACAACTCTCAGGAACATCGGTAACTATACACCGACTCTCAGAGCTGCAATATATTGTATTTTGGGTGCTGTAACTCAATTTTATGTGATCAGGATCCCCAAAGCCTGTGCTGCAGCACTTGGTGACAAATGACCCCAGTCAGACATCAGTGAGTCAGACGAAGTGAAAGGCACTGATGAAATCAGCCTTTGAAGCCTTTTGTTGTTTCAGCTTTATTCCTCACTGGATGTTTAATGTGTGTCAGACGGTGTTCGTCATTGTGTGGGTGAGTTTCTCCATCAGTAAAGTTTGCCACAAGAGGAATTTAACTCAGATATCATAGCCGTGTTGGGATGTTAGCTTCTGTAAATGTTAGAACAGAAGGGGAATCAAAGTGATGTGTGATTAAAAAATGCTCAGAGGGAAATTTGGACAACGCACCACAAAAAAACAGACATTCAAGTGTTCAATATCACACAAGCAAATGGAAAACCCATTCCTGCACTATTTATATATTGGTTGATCCTGGATATGACGTTGCACACCTGAGTTTTACTTTGAGTTTACTACTGAAATAGAATACAATGTTCCTAATGATGATATAAAGCAATACAACACTGACGTAGTCCTTTTTTTCTAACATAAGTGCATTTTTTTCTTGAATTGATGAGGTAAAAAAAAAACAAAAAAACAATTACATTGTCTTATTTAGAGTGTATATTATCTAATTATATTAATTTTAAGAGTAGCAATACTCATTCCAGTGGCATATCATCCTATTCACCTGCTCAAATGAAGGGTACACGTAAATGCACTTAATTCAAAAAATTTTGACTTATTTCTAGATCTTTTTTTTAGTGTATGCACTTTACTACCTGATTTTATCATGTTTTTATCTTTACTAGCTTTTATTCTGGTTTTATTTGCCTTCTATTTTATTGGTCAATTCGTGCAAAGCACTTTGAATTGTCCTTGTACTAAATTGTGCAGTATAAATACACTTGCTTTTCCTTTGCCTTACATTACACCAAACGTCAGACTAACAAAAACCTGTAATTCCTTTTTTTTCGTTTCTTATTCATTTCATTCATAGCATACTTATAATAGGCATCTATGTAATATCNAGTCGAGGGGGCAAAACTTTACCAATCGATCTACGTTCCCACGCAGACCTATAATCAGGAGATCTGGGTAATGACCAAAACGACAAGATCGTGAATACAGGCGGCCAATATGAGTTTCCTTCACAGGGTGGCTGGGCGCTCCCTTCCAGATCGGGTGTAGGGCAGCTACCCGGGAGGAGCCCGGAGTAGAAGTTGTTGCTCCTCCACGTCGAAAGGATGCAGCTGAGGTGGCTTGGGCATCTGTTCCGGATGCCTCCTGATTGCCTCCCTCTAGAGGTGTTCCAGGCATGTCCTTTTGGGAGGAGGCCTCGTGGGAGGCCCAGGACATGCTGGAGGGACTATGTCTCTGAGCTGGCCTGGTGTCACCTTGGGGTCCCCCCAGAGCAGCTGGAGGAGGTGTGTGTGGATCGGGAAGCCTGGGCATCTCTGCTTAGACTGCTGCCTCCCTGACCTGGCTCCAGATAAAGCAGAAAAAATAGATGGATGGATGGATGGATGGATGGATGATGCTAATATATATTTAATGGGCTGTACAGTTACGAAGGAACAATCCATTACATTTTGTTGATGATCCACATCATATTTCGGATGCACAATTTTTTAAAGGGTTCCTTAAAGGTATAGTGCAGTGTTGCGCTGAGAGGTGTAGTGTGGAAGGAAAAAAACAAAGTTGGTTGGAGCAAAAACAAAAGGTCATTTATGTGTGTCATGTTTTCTTTAATCCAACTGTTTTTAATATTCTTTTTTTTCTGCATTTTTTATTTTATTTTATTTGTTTTTTTCCTACTTGCTTTGATTCTGTTTTATCTTCCTGTATTTTAATCATGTAAAGCACTTTGCATTGTCTCTGTACTGAATTGTGCTATACAAATAAATTTGCCTTGCCTTGCCTTGCCTTGCCTTGCCTATTAAGTCTCTTCCATCAGAGCATGGTTATATTTAGAACAAAATGGCAGCTTTCCCATCAGACTCTTACTACAGCCAGCAGTCCACCTATATACTGCTATCCCCACCTTCTCAATTTACCCACAGCCAATCAAAGTTCAGCCATCATGGCTCCCTCTATAAGAGAGCTGGGTTTGAGGCGGGCCTCCTCCTTAGCAAGGTTCCAAGATGGCTTCTAAAAAGGAAACACCCACAAAGGTGACAAACAATTCAAAAAACAAAAGAATCACATACACACACTCTAGAACCTGAACATTACAGAAAATCTTATTGCTTCTTAACATTGAGGATGTTTTTCCCGGATGGATCATCAAAATAAGTTGTTCTCCTAATTGTCAATCATTCCGGTGAGATGTTTCTGCCCATGTGCACTTCAGGTGTATATGTGTGGTGAGCTATGGTTTCAGCCAGTCACTGAAGCTCACCTTTCTCACCGCAGTTCTTTAAAAATAGCCGAGAGTCTTAAAAGAAAAAGTGTCTAAAAAGTGTATGAGAAGAAGAGAAAGCCTCAGAGGAGAGAAACAAGACCAGATTGTTTTTGGGAGATTCTTTCACACGATGTTGCTGAAACTGAAAGCACAGGTCATGCTTCCCACTGATGCCCATATTGCAAAGTTTCTACTCGACAGGTAAAGCTTGGCATTTGGAGAAATCCATTCCACATCACTGCTAGTAAAACGAGGAGAATGCATGCTCTCACACATATTTAATAGGCATTCCCTCTCAGGAGCAGGTACAGGGTTCTGCATGTGTATTTTTTTTTTAAGAGGAGAGG
>NW_015150806.1:0-23774 GCF_000732505.1 Cyprinodon variegatus
TACTGAGGGTAAGAGGTTATTGGCCAAGATCTCCTCAAAACTGACCCCATCCATCCACTTGTCCTGTTCCCTTTTGAGAAAGGCAATACCAACAACAGTGTTCATGCTTCAAGGCTGGAACAGTGTTCTTGGTATATTACAAATGTCTCCTCTTCCTCCGAACATAACAAGTTTGGATCAAAAAGTTTTAGTTTTGTTTTATCGGACAATATGATGCTCTTCCATTTCTCCTCTGGAAAACTTTACTTGTTATCACTAATGCCACACAATGTGAGATCTTATATCGCGCCCCAGTCTGAGGGAGAGACCATCAGCCTGAACTTCTTCTATTTTATTAAAATTGCATAAACAGCTGTCACCTTCTAACAAAGCTGCTTCTTTATTTTGCGGTAGCATGTGCAGGTTTACTATTTTATCCCTAATGTCCTTACACATTGGCCATCGTAGGGGGGAGTCTGTTTGATTAAGTGTGTGGACATGCCCTATTTTATTTGCAGTCGGCACCACGGTGGTGGGCCTCATCTTTGACAACAACGACCAGAACTATATAGAGGAGGTGGAGCAGCTGGTGGACTGGTGAACAGATGTACCCAGCCTGTACCCAGTTCAAATGGGTGCACTTAATGGAGGTAATGAGTGAAGAAAAGGGCTTCTTAGAAAGTGAATAACAGGCCGATGAGAGCTTGAATTCTTATTGGTCAAGTTATCAAATTATGCTATTCAATAAAATGAAAATCAATGCGATTTTCTGGATTTTTGTTTTAGATTCCTTCACTTGCAGTTGAAGAATTTATATACCGGTAATAAAAATTTGAAAGACTTCCAAACTCAGTAGTGTATCAAATACTTGTTCCCCCATTGTCCCAAATGTCTCCTTCACTCTGCAAAAACTTCCAAACTAAAGAGGGTTTAGACATTATAATATGCTGCATTTGTTGATCCAAAATAATCATTATATGTTTTGATTATTTTCAGTTAAGACTGATTGGGTTATAAATTGGACAATTCTGGTCAACAGCCAGTAACTCTGCAACTCCCTAATAAAAATCAAAGTTTTAATTTCTTAATCTGATTCCCTTAATTTTTTTAAGCGAGTCCTATTTCATTATTTATGTGCTCAAAGTCGAACCTCCTCCCTGAAGCAAGATTATTTACACAAATCAATAAAGCAGTAACCCTGAAGACAAAAAGCACCGCTAAATGTATCGATGTTTTCAGATCTGTACTCCACAGGGGGAAAATGTAAATTTTACCTTTTTTTTTTTTGCAAGAAAATTATTGATTGGAAATAATAGAGATAATTTCTTTAAAAAAAGACACAAGTGACTGTTCATTTGTAAAATATATTATTTAAGACTTGTTGGGATTAGCATGTTCTCCAAGGCTCACTTTGTTGTGAACCTGGAAAGCTTTTCCTTCAGAGGTCTAAAAAAAGGTCTTAGTTCTATTTGCTTCATGCACCCAAAGATCTTATCACTCACCTGTCCAAAGCTAATTCTATGCAGTGTCAAGCACAAAATTGGATCTAAGAACAGAAAAGTTACGCGGGTCCAATCTGCTGTCAGAAGGTCCCAGTGCCCCTCTCGTGTGTCACTTCAGCGATGGGGAACATGTTAAAATCCTAACAGGGTAAAGCACCATCACAGGGTTGTCCGTGGCCCTGGGCAAATTTCTGATGACACTTTCAATTCCCCATATACCATACCCCACTACTTTTGGGCTAGGTTTCTATAAAAAGGAGGCAGTGCATTGAAATGGAATTAGGAAGGTAGCACATGCACTTACAGTCTGGCAGTGCTGGTTTCTTTGTAGACAAGAATGTGTACAGATGGGGAACTTTAAAAAAATCCTTATGAGAAAATTTGTCTCCATAAACCCTTCAGGAACGTAACATGTAAGCTTAGAGTAGCAGATTTTAAGTTTCAGCAGGGTCTTTGAGCATTTGACTGGTATGAAATCTGTGCCTACATTCCTACAACAAGAGTAATTGGGGCCTTTTGGATACCTGCCTGGGTCAGGGTGAGTCGCTATTTTGAAATATTCCTCACCTGAATCGTCAGCACGGGCTAGCTCACTTTATAGCCTTTAGGCATTCAAATTGACAGGTCTCATTATGTGAGAACCCCTCTGCCACCCCTGCCCCCTTTGCATACCAGGACCTGTCAGTCTCTACCCCCTGTCCATCTCACCGTTACATCACATCAGCTCTCAAGCTCTGACAACCACTATCTTTTTCTCCATGATTTTACACTCAGAATAAGTAAAAGGAGAGGGAGTTAAGATATAAATATGTGTATTGGTGTAGCCAGTGGCAGGCTTTATATGAACGGCCCGGCTTTCTGATGACAGCCAGACAGGGGTCCTTGTGTAAACAAACAGCGTGATCTAAACAAAAGCACCTTGCTGCAAATTAATAGACCACTCAATCCTCCCACAGTCACTGATACAAGCACCTGCACAGAAATATATGTCAGTACCTACATATAGAACAACACGTGCGGGCATGATGGCACCTTTGCAGAATCTTAAGTACCTTGTGCAAACTGTATGTTTGTTGGGGAGGCACAGGCAGAGTACTGATGAGTGGCTCATTATGGCAACACCAGCGCTCCTCACTGGGTATCGCATAATCAAAGCCTGGGGGTACGTATTAATTATCCTTTTGAATAGTGATGAAATTTTAAAAAGCTTCTCCTTAAGGCTCACATCACGGATAGATGAAACAAAGCGCAGCGCAGCTTGCGCGCCTAGGCTCACATGTGTTTTTACATCTGTTCAGGATATTTCAATTTGATGCTCAACAAGCTGAGAGAGATTAAAGGATAATAATGTGTCATCCTCCGCACAAGCAACTCTTCCAGAGCAAAGTAATAGCACATCAGCAGCCAGGCAGGCTTAGCTTCTGGAGGGGAGCTATAGCTAACAGCCGTCACAGGCAAAGTCGATCCAGACATGCATGTGTCTTCTGCATGTCTCCAGTCAAGGTCGCTGAGGCACTGTTCCTCTCTTTCCCCTCAAACATTCTAGTTGATTGGGAAAAGAGAATACCCGGTTTGAGCAAAAAGGGGAGGAGGTGGGAGAGATGTGTTGAGATATACTTAAAAGAAATATTTATGAGCCCTTTTTTTTTTCCAAGGAGGAGTTGTCTTTAATGAACATGTTTAAAGGTTGTTTCTCCATCTATAATTTATATTGGAGGGCTCTGTCAACGAAAAGGGGCTAGTTTTAGGTTCTACGTGTGAATACCTGATCAAGATGGTAAAAGTGCATCCCAAACATCTGCTTCACCGAAGAACTGTGATTGTTTGACACTGCTGTGGTGTGTGGAGAGACTCCGGAGACGTGAAGCCAGTTTGAGAATGTGGGTATTTGTTGATAATTTACATGGGGAATCTCTGATTGACATTCAGTGGTCTAAGAGTAAGGAAGATGGAAAAAAAGAGACTCGAAAGACCTTGAATATGAGTAAATCTGTCACTCAAACAGAAATGAACAGTGTAAGGGTATAGCAGTTGGGGCTGATTTTAGAGCCTTATTGTAATTCTCTTCAATTAGTTTTAATACAAAAAATATTATGGTCAATTTATAGAAAGTAAACTGCAACATATCACACCATCTCATCATAAAGTGCTATTTTTAGCATGTGCACACTATAGTGGCATCTACATTGAAATGCAAGTGATAACAAATAAAAACAGCTATAAAAAATGTATATATAAAATCAAAGTTCTGCTGAGATTTATGGCTACATATTGTTAGGGAACGTTTGACAATTTTTTTATTTATGAAAAGGCTTTATTCAACTCTATTAAGGGCTTGCTGCCTACAGCAAGGGGTACAAGAACACACTTTCTATAGTATTTTTCGCATACGTATCTCTGGATTCTTTCAAATGAATTTGATTGATTGATTGATTGATTGATTGATTGATTGATTGATTGATTGATTGATTGATTGATTGATTGATCGATTGATCGATTGATTGATTGATTGACTTTACTGATCTCACAGTGGAGAAAATCACTTCTCACTCAACAGTCAAAAAGAAGGTGCCAGGAAAATGGCTTATATGCTATGTATATGGCACTGTATCCACAGGGTATTAAATGGGTATTTAAATAAATATTTATTTATAAATATAGTTACTACACAGAACATTAAATAGGTATTTATAGTTATTGCACTGGGTATTAAATATAAACAGGTTATTGCACAGGGTATAAAATAGTGATTGCGCATTAGTTATTGCACAAGTATTGCGGTCATAATGTCGCATTGTAAAATCTGATGGCAGCAGGGATGAATGACCTGCAGTGGCGCTCCTTTTTACAAACAGGGTGTATAAGTCTTTCTCTAAAGACTAATCACTAATTTAAGATACAAAATTCAATTAGACCATTGTTTATCATTTCGACTTCCCAAAAGCCAACTCTCTCAGGTAAATTCATCAAAGGCTGCCTTCTTCGCCTGACTCTCCGCAAACTTCCAGAATGTTACATGTTGGTTTGCTTGTTTACCTCTAGAGAGCAGTAGTATAATAGATCGTCACTAGGAGGCGAGGAACTGTGGTAGCCTGGGTGTGTAAATGATCATAAGGAACCAAGCTCGACATGGTTAACTGATCCAAGCTTGGCATGGATCGGTTTTCAGAGGGTAGTGTAATTTGGCCTTTAGTAAGAGAAACCGGACTACTCTGAAAAACAGGCCAAGCTCCAACATCTTTAAACAAAGGTGTTGATGGCAGCATCACAGATGATATTTATCTCCAGGATGTGTCACAGCCAAACAGGAACAGAGCAGAAGAAGCCACTATGAGAAAAAGCAGAGAGAGCATAACATTAGAAATTGAAACATTATTGAACAATTATTATACTACTATCATTATACTACAAATATTGCAGAGTGGGAGATTAGAGATAAAATGAAGCAGAATGATAAAAAAGGGATCCCTATGCAGTCTAAGCCTATAGCAGCATAACTAAAGAGATAGCTAAGCATAACCTGAGCCACTCTAACCATAAGCTTAATCAAAAAAGAAAGTTCTAAGCCTACCCTTAAACGTAGATAGGGTGTCTACCTCACAGACTAAAAATGGTAGTTGGTTCCACAGGAGAGGACTCTGATAACTAAAAGATCTAGTTTTAGAAATTCTAGGAATCACTAGTAAACCTGCAGATTGAGAGTGAAGTGCTCTGTTAGGAACATATAGAACAATCATATCTCCGACATAAGACATAGTTTGGTTATTTAAGGTCAATAATATTTTAGATTTAACAGGAAGCCAATGAAGATAAGTTAAGATAGAAGAGATTTGATCCCTCTTTTTAATTTTCATCAGAACTCTTGCTGCAGGATTTTCGATCAGTTGAAAGCTTTTAAGTACAGTTTGTGGACTTTTTGATAGTAAAGAATTACAATAGTCCAGCCTTGAAGTAACAAATGCATGTTTCTCAGCATCACCCCTGGACAGGATATTTCAAATTTTTTGCAGAATTTCAGAGATGAAAGAAGGAAAATCTAGAAAATAAGTAACACCACGATTTTTATTATCTGAGATCAATATAATCCCATCCAAATGAAGTGACTGACTAATCAGCTTCTTTTTCAAAGACTCTGGTCCAAAAACTATTACTTCTGTTGCCTGCATTCAGGAGCAGAAAGTTAAGAGTCATCCAGGTTTTTATATCTTCAAGACAGCCCTGTAGTCTATGTAACGGGTTAGCTTCATCTGGATTTATAGACAAATAGCTGACTATCATCAGCATAAAAATGGAAATGAATCCCATCATGTCAAAATTCTAACAATTAGAAAGACACACACATATATATATATATATATTTAGTAAATTTATTTAGAGAATTGGCCCTAGCACTGATCCCTGTGGTACTCCACAGCAGTGGTGGCTAGCCAATAGAGAGTGCTAGGGCACTGCCCCACCCAGTGACATTGATTAAGACATAAAAAAATAAACAAAAATTGTTTTTATCATAAATTAAAAATATTTCCAAATATCTTAATACATATGTTTTTGATATCCAGGATAAATATTAAATCTTTAATGACGAGTAAAGCTGTTTAGTCTGTTGTGAGATTGGTGACATATTTCTACCCTGGGGCGCAAAAATCTTTGCCCAAAGACTAGTTAAAAGTTGTACATTCATAGTTGCTCCTCTGCAATACAAAAGGATAGGAGAGCTCAGGGAGCAGGAAAGCTGTGCCCTAAGGTGGCAGGAATTGTCATCACAGTTGTAGTGCGGCTGATTGACAGGTTAAGTTCAAGATGTGATGTAACTTAAAGCAAACTTAGCAAGAGAAGCTGGAGGTGAAACCGTTTGGACCTGTTCAGCCGAATATCAAAATTAATCAACAGTCCAAAGACAGATGGAGACCATACACTGTATTTTTCTAGGACCTGGTTTAGCTACAAGGCTTGGCTAACTGCATGCAGCGAGGCTAACGCTTTATTCTGCTTTTTCTGCCTCCTTTTTCAAACATTAGAATGTGATCCAGCATGGATAAAGACAGGTAGGACTGATTTAAAGCACTTTTAGCAAAGGCAAAGAAGAATGAACAATCTGGGATTCACATTGAAAATAATGTAATATAGTGTACTTTTTCTAGATGTTTGTTAATTTGCATAGTTGCTCTTACATAAACACATTCTCAGAAACTAAGTAGTTTTTATATATTATATATAGTGTGATAACTAGTAACCTTTGGGCATGAGGAATATTCATCATTAACGTGAACAAACTGAAATCAGTCAGATACGATTTAAACCATTCTAGTGTTGTTCCTTTAATTCCTACAAAATATTTGAGTCTTTCTAAAAGATATTAGTGACCTCTGATAATCTTGTAAAAAACAAAAATAGACAGGGTGCATTCTGAACACATCACTCATTTTGGTGATGCACTGGCCAAACAATCATGAGGGAGAACCCAGGCATGATAAGGAGAGCAACCTCAATTACTACGAAATCTAGGCTGAGACGATCCATGAAAAAACAAACATTAAACTATGGACGAAATATTTTGACAAAATTTTAAATTGGGATTATTTTCAACCAATGTAACAATTGCTATTTTATTGTGGCTTTCCTTTCCACTAAGCATAAGCTCATAGATCTTTCACTCCAGGTTTTCAATTTTTCATGACCACCTTAAAAGCTTGCTTGTCCATAGTCTATTTCTGCAGAACCGCAACTGTTGGATTAAAAGAAAAAAAATGTTATTCTTGCATGCATTAATTTGCTGTTTGTGGCAGCAAACCAACTTTAAGCATATAACCGCCACTTAAAAGGCTGGAGCGATAAAATAGGAGTCCTAATCATTAAAAATTTATATTGGTTAAAACTAAGTGCCTCTGCGATTTGAAAAATAGCATTTTGCTAAATTGCAATTATATTCAAATTAATTGCCAAGCCCTACATAAAACATAGATAAGTAACTCTTACAGCGACTTTAAGCTTATTGCCTCTGTACTTAAAACCAAAGGTGACCTCTCCACTCCAACTTTGTTATAAGCATCAACCATTGTCCTGATATAAAGATCATCTGTTTTTGCTTTCTGAGCTTTTTTTTCTTCTTAAAAGGTAAAATATGAAGCAGTTTTTTCTTTAGACTAACTGCACACAAAGTCAATAAGTCAGCCTTCATGACAACAAGTATCAGAATTCCCTTGGTTGAGCAGACCAGCATTTATCTGGATGTCTCCTTGTATGACCGCGGCAGATGATGATAGCCCACTGCTGCAGATGCAGGCTCTGTGATGACAGAACTGAGCTGAGCAGGTAAGGTCACAGCCAATTGTTGCTAATGGGAGCAAGATCAGCCGCAGCAACTAGCAACTGTGCAGAAACTCTAACCTTATTATTTACAAAGCTGCACCTCGCTCCTCATCTGTCTCAAACAGAGGTTTGCCGTCAGTGCACACGGCTGAGCAGATTATCACAGTCATAAAAAAAGAAGAGAGGGGGTAAACAAGCTATACTGTAGCTGTCAAAATTTCATCCTGTCTGATTTCTCTCCTTTGCTAGTGCCTCTCTATATGTAAACACAAACACACTCCCACATAGAGACACCACATCTGAACACACAACCAAAAAAAAAAAAAAAAAAAACCCTTACACACACTCACACATAGTAATTTTACCCGTCAAGAATGTTGGAAAACCTGTCAGAATCTCACAGAGGAAAGCAAATATATTTATTTATTTGACTTCAGAGTAATTACCGGCGTTAACGCAGTGCTTGGCTGTGACATCTCTTTATAAAATCAGGTGTCAGAGTGCGGCATGCAGGTAGAGACATGTCAGGAAGGAAATATGACTCTTTTTCTCTCCTAAATCTTTAATCAAATTAAAGAGATGAGCATTTTCTCCTGCTCACTCCTCATCTCTATCTCTCTTTTTCCTCCCTTGCCATCATAAGAGGTGGGTAGAATACTGAAACTGCCAAGTGTACATCTAGATGCCATAAAAAATATTGCTTGTCTGCTCATCCATAATCTTTGGTGCCAAGGAGTTTTTTTTCCACCATGACTGCATAAGTGCACACACACACATACTGCTGCAGCTCAAGGAAAAACACCAGAGCCAAGAATTCAATTGAAGGTATTTGTTTCCATTTCCGGCTATTTGGCAAAGATGAGACTAGATAAATATGTTACTCGCTCCTGCCCGAACAGAAGCAGTGGCTTCTGAGGAAACATGTTACTCCTTGCTTTTTTTTTCTCTGACTCTAAATAATTGAACAGAGGGGGGAAAAAAGGGAAGGCCTCTGCAGGGTTCATATTGAGTTTTTACTTACTTTACCAGCATCTGTCTTCCTTTACACATGCACGCACGCATGCAAAAATCAGATGGAAACACGGCTGTGTGAAACGCATGACTTTGAACTTCTTGAATAAAACAAGCGAGGAAAAAGATGAGTACAGGTACAGTATGGTCAAACTCCGCTGGGTTTGCAGTTGCTGCGTGCTCCTCTTCCTTTCCCTCTTCCTCTTTCACTAGAACACAAGGTGCCCTGGGGCCCTGACAGAAAAGATATGACATATTTTAAAAAAAAAGAAGAGAGGAGAAAAATAGCAGTAGGGAATGAAAACAACTTCCCTCGTAAAGAGAAAAAAATGTTGTGTTTTACATCTCTCTCAACAACTACAGCTTCAGGGACAGTTTATGTGCGAGAGACAAAGACACTTTGACAGTGTCAGCTTCTGTCACTGAAGCTGGCGCTGGTTGGCGGCAAGAGGCAAAGTTGGAGCAAAGCGGCCTGCTCAACTAGACGTGCGCGAGAAAGCTCAGTCTTTTGTGTGTGACTTGATGTCTAGAGGCCTTTATGGTAATGAACACGAGGTCTTCCCCTTGCTAAAACATATCAATAAATAAAACATAGGAGCTCCTCCATTGTGGGTGATTCACAGGCACTGCCACTTTAAGGGAGCATAGCTTAGCTGTGATACAAACACACCATCATAAACACTTAAGATGAACAATCCACCTGAGACTGAGAAAGCAGCCCTCTCATCCACAGAGAAGGAGAGAGATACATAATTAAGAGAGGAAAGTGTAAAGATGTAATTGCTACGTTGTTGATAATCTTGATTACCATTATTAAGTAGTTTTAAAAGATACATGACTCTGAGCCATATTTAGAGGATCTGACTTATTAATCAGGCAGCTGTTTGCAGTGGCGCTTCAGAGAATTACAGAAGTACAGTAATAACAGTGTGAGCTTCTGCATCTGAGTGGGGAAATGTCCTTAATGTGAAGCTGGATGAATTTTACCGGACATGAATAGCAAAACATTCTCAGGGTCATAATGATCTCCACAGTGAATAACTGAGCTGTCACAAACAATTAAAACAATTTATTTCCTCTTAAATTCAATTGTGTATTTAACATTTTAGTACGTTTCTGTGTTTGTATTTTTATTTTATTTTATTTTTTTGTCATTTATTTCTCCTAAATAGCAGGGGTTAAGTTATAGGATATTTCCCCCAGGTTTGAAGTAAGTTTTAGGTGCTGTTTGACTTTAGACCCCAACTCCATCTGAAGGCCTTACTGTACTTTTTAAACATAACAACTTTAAGAAAGAATATAACGTGAATAAGATAAAATATATATATATATATATATAAGAATTAATTGCCAAATAATTTAACAATTCATGTTCAAAGATCAGTTTATGCATAGAAAACATAAACAATATTAAACAAATATATATCTATAACAAAGACTTAAAAGTAGTGTGTTGATGGTTTTATTTGTAATCTTGCCAATATTTGTTCCATTCAACAGTCACAGTCATGATGAGGATCAAAGATTTTTGAGTGCCACATGTGAATACCAGAAGATGCACAGTTTAATTCACAGGTCATGTTCTTTATCCTCCATCAGCAGGATGTTGAATGGAACATTTTGGAGCTTTAGTCTTTTTAAGGAGTTTTCCCTCTTTAAAGTCACACTACCCTCCACTGGTCAAAGATTGTACTGCACCTGCTGTGAAGAATCTACAGTAAAGCCAGCAGTGATTATTAAATGTGAATTCATAGCCATTCAGATTGGTAATACATTTTGTTTTTTCACTTAATTAATGCCCTGGAGATTCCAGATTGGAAATGTATAGACTATGGATTTCTTGAAATTTCATTCCCTGTAGGAAATAGGGTAAAGCTGGTGTTGGTCAGATGGAGGCACAGCAGGAGATAAGGTAGAAATATGTTCTTCCCCTGAATTACAATTAATTCTTGATTATTAGCTTTTAAATTAAACAGAGCTATCCCTTGTTATAGAATTAATTCATGTCCTTCCTTTATTTGTAGCACTTTTCAAAAAGTTATTACTGATGGAACTTAAAATTTTAGGGGGAAACCTATTAAATATTTTGTGTTGCATTAAAGGTTCCAAACAATATTTTCTTTTTCCACCATAAAAATGTCATTTTTATGTTATCAAGATCCACTGTCTCTCTTATTTCCCTGAAATGAGAATTATAAATCAAGAACTTAAAATTAGGTGCACCTTCAACACCAACATGATGTTATTTAAAGCACAGAGGAACAAACTTTACGCCCTTTTTTAAAAAGTTAATTAAATTGTTTAGCCAGGATCTACACATTACTTTTGATTAAAGTTAATTTTGTTTTAACATATCAAAACTCTACTATTGATGATGTTATTCTAACATCTAAAAGCGATTAAGTCCCCCTAGAATGCCTCTAATTCTACTTTCTAATTTACAAGGCGAAGAACTCATGAAGAAATGCAAGTTAATTCAAAGTGTGAAAACTTTTTTCATAAAAGGCAAAGCGTAATGTTATATCTGCAAATGGTTCCCACTGTAATTCAACAACAAAACACTTTAAAAGCTAACAAAAGAAAAAAAAAACTCCCTTTTTTCATTAAGCTGTAGTATTCACTAAGACAAATTTTTAAATAGGTTTAAGTGCTTGAGGTCTAAATGGTATTAGAAAAGCCACAATTTTTAATTCTGCCCTATCAGTGTCAGGATTTCTGCTTCAGATTTATGTTGCTCTTGTTGCAGAGGAAGACGCAGCAATGCATGATAGGAGCATTTCCATAAAAATCACGAGGTGAAGCTGCTTCCTCGCTTTAAAGGGAATCTAAGTTGGGTTTAGGTCAGAGCTTTGAAGACGCTTTGACCTCTCGGGCCGCTCCTGCATGGTTTACATTTTCCCATGGTTTATACATATCAAATAAATTATGTTTCATAACTAATCTACTGCAGAACTTGGGAGGTAAATTAAAACGTTTCCGTATGCAGTTTTTCTGCCTCGTACTAATAGCAAATTTTCGAAAATAACAGTAAATCGAATCTAATCTAATTT
Source organism: Cyprinodon variegatus (assembly GCF_000732505.1). Taxonomy (NCBI): domain Eukaryota; kingdom Metazoa; phylum Chordata; class Actinopteri; order Cyprinodontiformes; family Cyprinodontidae; genus Cyprinodon; species Cyprinodon variegatus. The sequence continues at coordinate 11,852 of NW_015150806.1, forward strand.
GAATCCGCTGCGTAAAGCAGGAAAATATCTGTGCTTGAGGAATGGAGTCAGACACACTAATCCTCGTCATTTGTTTGTTTAGGGTGGTTGACCTGCTCTATTTAAACCACTGTCCCAGGTTCAAATCTTGTCGAGCTGGTTACATAATGTTTTCTATCAGTTTTCTCTTCTGAAAAACATCAGTCCCACAGCATGATGCTGTCACCACCATGTTTGATTGTGAGTATGGTGTATCCTGTCTGATATTTTGTGATATTTTATCAAGGGTTGCCAGAGCAAATTAGTATGGATGTAAATTCAGTCAAATTTTTGGGATCTTTTTTGTAAAAGAAATAAAATAAAATTGGAATCACTTTCTTTTCATTTTCCAGTAACTTTCTACTCTACCTTCCTTTATCACATTAAAGCCACATAAAATGCACTGAATTGACGAGAAACTGTAAAAAAGTGAAAATAGAATTCTTTTGTGAAATGCTGTAAACACGTTGTTCGTTACACGCACACATTATAGATGCATTTTTCATAAAAAATAATCTGCATCATTCCAGGCTTCAAACTCCACACAACTGAATATATTTCAGATCATAGATATTCAGTTGTTCCAGAGGAAAGCAGGGAACTTATTATGCAACTGTATGGTCTGAGTATTATAAATGTCTTTTTCACACATGCTCAATGACCTCTTAAATCAGCATTACACATCCTATAAATGTCACTACAAACTGCAGTGAAATGCTGTCGTCACTTTCAGAAGCTTTAAGAGGACTGAATATGAAAGATTCTCTTCCAAGGACTTGCCAAATTAACTCGCCTATTTTAATTCAAATGTAATAATTTTTTTAAAGATTTCTATCCAGTTTTTTTTTCCTTTTGGCTTTTTGGCACAGAATTGCTTCCAGTCCTTAACAGAATGATCTTTTAACTCCAAATGCACATTGCTTTCCCTTTTGACCTCTAACCTGTTTGAGCTAAACTGGGGCTGACTGTTTTGAGAATTATGTCACCTCAGCCCTTATTTCTACTGATAATTATACTGAATTTTTCAAACAGGTGCAGTAAAGCTTACAGGATAATTAGGAGATGCCAACTCAGGTTTATTAAGACATTCTTGCAAACAAAACCTTAATTTCATATTTCAAAAAAATTGGAATTGTAAATACGGTACGAAGGAGATTTGACAAAATAGTTAATCAAGGGTTTGAAAGAATATCCTAACCCAGATTTCAGTCTTCTATTCCAGAAAATTAAAATTAAAACCAAGCACCCACTTTGCAGATGTGCATCCCTTTATGTTGGCCTAAAACATAGAATATTAATCAAACACATACAATAAATCAATAATAATATATTAAAAAAGTTCAGTTATATCAATGCCTTAATTCACAACATGAGACACATTTTATAGATTACATACACAACCACTGATGTTTTTAAGCCCTTTTCCTGTTCATTATAATGATTTTTTGCTGGCTAATGAAAACATGACATTTAAAATTAGAAATAAGACAAATGAAGACCATATTTAATGCAGAAATTTTTGGTTTTTAATTAAACGTGTGTTTAATAACTACTCAAGCTTTGTATCTCTACATTAAGATGTACTTCTAATCTGCCAAACAAGCCTCAAAGTTTGATTTAATGAACATATAAGTCTGGGGTTGTATTTTGAGAAAGTTCAAAGGGTTTCTTTTGAAAGGCCCAGTAAAGCATGGAAACAATCTGCATTCAAATTCATGATCATTGCTGGTATGGTTTCAGTAGCATGGTATGTTTTCTGCAATTTCAGCCAGACACAAAGGATAACTGGGCAATAAAGGCTGGAGGAGAAATATCCCACATCACCTAACACATCTTCCTTTTCCAACATTGAATATTGCTCTTATTGACAGTGACAGACTTAACTAGTCCCAGACTTTTCCATCAAAGACACTTATTTCTGTTGCTCCACATGCACAGAACCCGGCAGCACATATATTTGAATTTACAAGATGAACTTAAAAATACGAGGGTGGTATTAGTTGACATAATGAAAGCAAGACAACTTTCCGAAAGGTTATATTCATCTCTTGTTGCTCTTGTTGCCTGAAATATATAGAGGTCATCTTGAGGCTTTAACCAGAACATGTGTTCGGACTATTTAAACAACATATTAGGAATGTACGCTAACATATATCAACATCAGCAACAAATGGACCATTATTGAGTAAATTAGAGAACCAATAATGCAATTTTGAGAGCCTAAAACGGAGCACACAATAATTATGAAGTGAATAAGTGAATAACAACATATTTTCATGGTGAAAAAGTCGAAGCTGTAGCTGTCGCAGACGCCTGACTAGAATAATGAGTGCCTAACGTCTCGGAGGCAGGTTGGGGCTACTCTGATTTAAAAAACCGGTCATGTTTAGGATATTTTCCTGATTAAAACCAGATGGTGCTAAGAAAACATACTCGTTTTCATTTTTCATTACTAACTCAATGGGTAAAAGTCCTCCCAGTTTACAACCGCACTCATTGGAAGGCGGTTAAAACCACGTCAAGATGCCAACAATGAGTTTCTCAATGAAAACTCAAAGTGTGGAGTTTATGAGCAGCTTGGCTAAAAGATCTAAAGCCCCCTCAACAAACCTATAAAACCTGATGAGAATGTGCTAATTTAACTTGATTCTCCTCGAGACTTCGTCATGCTAAAGGACACACTATTAAAAGTGTTTTAAACAAACGCCTGAAACCCACTGCCCCCTGTTAACATGTACGCCTGCGCTTATACAGCATCGGCCCCTCAGGGCCAGGAAGACGGTTTGGCAGGGGATCGCCAGGAACAGGTCAACATGGGGAGTAGAAGGGAGAAAAGCAAGCAGACAGAGGAGTCAAAAGCAGCCAGTCGAAGTCTTTGAATCCAGTGGAATTCCTCTCCTCCTCCACGGCTCCTCTGGGAGGTGTCAGGAGCCTGTGGAGAGAGCGAGGTAAGACGGGGCCTGTCAGGAACAAAGCTCCAAATTCACATGATATGTTTAGCTAAAAGGGTGAAAGAGAAATGAATCAAAGCTTGGCGGGATCAAAGAAATGCAACAATAAAGTCGAGGCGGTTGCCATGGGACCAGCAGGAGATGCATATCATTTATAAGTTGTTCTTCGGCTCTGTCAGATGTGGAGGGAATTGACTGTTGTTGTTTGGAGGGATGAACTGCCGCTGGAGGGGGTTAGGAGCAGGGGTCATCATCACGCAGTGAGAGGAATATATCTTTTCACTTGTTTTAAACAGCAGTTGCCTGTGATCTGTGTCAGAGGCCACACCAGAAGCACCTGCAAACCTGTGATAGCAGACAGCAAGACAGACGTAAAGACAACTCCACTCACCCCCGTAAATATCGCATCACCACAAACCTTTCAGGGGCTAAATATTTGTTTTACGTATTCCATTGACATGGCTTATGATCATTCTTTTTGTCTGAATGAAAAATCAAATAGGTGTTTACTCGACACCTTTTTTTATTTTGCCTGGGTAAATTTATAACAAAGGATGTCAGGAAAAAAATCTATCATAGAAGATATGACTATTGTTTGTTTTCTTTTCTAATTAAGAATGGTTTTAAGCCTTTCATACATGATACATCACACATCTAGACGTTTTCTTCACTATTATTTTTTTTCCTTTAATGTCTTCACTCATCTCTGGTAATATGAAAAAGGATATTTTAGTACAAGTTTTTAAATGTCCACTTAGTTGAACCAATGTGTTTAAGCACTAAAAATTTTACAAACCTATATACGAGAATGTCATTCCATCTAATTAATCTAAACAATGTGATTAGTGAAGGCAATAAATAAAAATCAGTTTTTTTATATATTGTAATTTACTGAACAAATTGTACGTTGAGTCTAAGCAATAAAAAAGGGGAAGTTACTGAATTATCTATCTTAAAAGATAATCAGCTTTTCTATTAATCCAAGAAAATATCCCTTGATGACACAATTGATGGCACAATTGTAATAGATAATGTAGGGACAAAAGTGTATATACTAACACCTTTTATGTAAGTATATAAGGCCTCTATGCTTAAACTGGTTCTTCTTAAGGTTCTAGGTATATATTTTTTCTTTCCTTTGTGCTTAACTCTGACAGGTGAAAACCCTGTTATCTCCAGCAATTTCAGTGTTTTCAGCTACCTGAGCATCTTTTTTTTTAGCATCCTCAGCTCCATGGTTACTATATGTACAGAGTGCATTCTTCCTTTTGGTGTATTAGTATTTCAATCACATGCAATACAAATACATTAAATAAAGCTTTAGAAATAAACAAATTCTGCTAAAGAATTTGGTTAGTTACATAAAAAGTAATGTTTCCCTTTAAGTTGTATTGCAGTTAAAGTATTATAAAAGTATGACCAGAGCTGTGGTAAAATCTGAAGGAAAATAATGTCATTGGTGCTTGATGTTCGTTTTTTTTAAAATAGTTGATAAATTCCAATTAGATCATGTGAATGAAATTCAGATGTTTTATTTTTTTATTTTTGATGTTACCAAAAAAATGCAAATAAGCCGCAAGATTCATTTATAGCTGGCATGTAAGGGGTTCAATATGCATGAAAGGGAAATGTTCAACCAAAGTGATGTTTCAGAAAGTAAATCCTTATTTTAGAAATGAAACATGCAATGAAAAGTGAAGTTTGTAAAATAAGAAGGAGGTGAAAATATTTACTTGTGAGGCATTAAGTTTGGTATTTTCATCAGTTAAACTGCAATATTAGATGATGAAATAAGAAAATCTAACTGGAAAAACACACAATTTGTATACATGTTTGACATTCTGTTCTATTGAGTGCTTCAAACTTTATTACTTTTACTTCAAAGCTGACCAGACACCTGCTGCGGTTTTAAAAATAACTATTTAGCAATGTTTACACATCTGGGGAATCGTATTTATGTTTATATGCCAGTTATACCAAATCTAGACAGCTAACTGGAAACCTTATATCCTGGACTTTCAGCATGAGTGTTGAAAGTCCAGGATGTGTTTTAGCGATGTGTAGCCTAGAAAAAGTAGAATTTTAAAATGTATTTTTGAATAAAATAGGAAACACTATCAGTAACCAGTAATTTTTTCATCTGGGAAAATGCGTAATTACTCAGGAAGAATGGCTGAGTAGTTTCATTAGATTTAAAAGTAACTTAAAAAAAAACTCAAAAAAGAGCTTTTCTGTGTTTTATCCAAACACTTTTCGTTACTTCTGTTATGGAACACTTCCCATTGTACATTATACAGGCCTTTGCATTGTCTAATTTAAAAAAAAAAACCCATCGAAAAATGTATATTTACACAACTTTCAACTTTCTTTAAACTCAACTGTGCTTTGATTTTACTTTATTTTTCTTTTCTTTTTTTACCCTTTTGTTATTAATTTAATCTTTTTTTTACTGCTCGTATTTCATTGTTTTTAATGCTACATATGTTGTTGTTATATGTTTAGCTTTATTAACCTGTTGAAACTTTTTTTTTTATTGTTTTGTTATCTCTGATGTACAGCAGTTTGTTTCACATTTGGTTGTCATTAAAAGTGCTTTATGAATAAAGTTGAGTAAAAGTTACTGAGCAAAATTCTATTTAATCTCGTTTCATTTTAAAAACATTTCCTATGTAGAATGGTGTTATTCTTTTGTTGTTCTGCTCCAAATGGACACTAAATATAATTATGATGTTGTTATTCTGGTACAGTACAATTCTTATAGATATGTTTCAACAGTTGATTATCTTTTATGAACCACAGAATTTGTATTATGATGATGAAAGATAATTAATATATTTTTATATTTATTCTTCAGAGGAACATTTCATCAGGTTCTCTCAAAGATCTGCTTTGCATGTCCCCGAAATACTTAAATGAAAATTGGATTGGAATTGCCAGGCTCAGGCTGGGCCCTCGCCTCCAAAAACATCTATACACTGAGTTTTTATCCTTATGAGCCTGAAGGCAAATGCAATAATGAATGTTGCTTTGTGTAGCTGACAACAGAGAAGTTTGTGCAAACAGCTTCTTCATGATTGTTAGTTAGTCATTAACATACAAGATTGTAATTTTTATACACCTGTAAAAAATATCTCACGATTTGTGTTTCAGGTGCAGAATTGCTCTAAATTTAGTTTTATGTATATTTTATTCAATTCTCTTAATACTTCTAATAAAACTTTACAAATGCCCAAGGCTCAATTTAAAAAAATAAAAAACATTCCTCTTCCTGACATTATTGTTTTCTATATTATTTGTATTCTCTTTTATCATTTATCATCAAATGATAAAAAATTTGCTTCTTTCCTAACAGAACCAATGTTGGAGGAATTTAATCAGAATCAAGTTTAAAGCCAAATATGTTTGCACTTAATGGTGCTGCCAAATTCTATATGTACAGAATACAGAATCTATAGTTGTATACAATATAAAAACATACAATATACTATATACAATATATAGCACATAGCTATATAATATATACACAGTAGACTGTGCGTTAATGTAACGCAGGAGGGCTGGAGATGCGTTGGTGTAACTTCTTGTTCCTGAATGGGGGATTGTTACCTTCTCTAACACAGAGAGTGTTTATGGATCACTAAGTTCTTTTTATTTATCTGCAATGGTTTTCTGGAACCACAGCAGAAGCCTGCCCACTGTCGCTGCATGCATGCTTGGTGTGAGGGATTGCAACATTCTCAACAAAACAATGCAAGCTAATGTCTACTTTCCCCACATGCTCATCCAGGAGGAGTGAATCCTGCAAAGTCAATGACTTGACGCAATCTGCCGAGTTTCCTTAGGTAGAAAACATTTAGCCAATCTGTATAGTGCTTTGAATAGGCACTATGTACAGTAAATAAACTGAATGAAGTTATTTATTTAAGAATATTAGGAGTATTAAAATGTAATCTGGCACAACGTGTCAACAAACAACATGTCCGTTACAACAACAGACTCATTGTTTGCGCTGGAATATTAAAGCTGTATCTTAATTACAACATATTCTGTTTTATAAAGTACATGTTCTACCAAGTTAGTCAATGTGATGTTAAAAAAATTATTTAATGTATATCCTTATTCATTTTTCTTAGTTTGCATATGCTTATTATGCTCATAGACATCTCTATATGCTTACCCATATAAAGATGGAACCCATTTGTCTGCTCTTTCAGACTGCACCCACAAGGAATCTTAAAATAACAACAAAGAGCTCTCAGTTTGTTTGATAAAAGCTCAGTCACAGATTATTTCAGCTCATTCTGCTTCCCTACTGTATCACTGAACAACAAGTCACACCTCACAGATGCAGAAAACGGTTCTTATCTGACCAAAACAAATATTTCCTTATCTAAACAGAAACTTTGTTGATATTTTGACTGGACTAAATTTGTTTTGGATTTTAGCCAAATAGTAGCCTATTTTTTTTTCAAATACATTCCTGCTGACAGATATACATGACCATTTTAAATATCATTTGTGTTTGTAAATGGGTAGAAAGGACAAATCTGCTACTTTAGATTATTTGATGCTCAAATAGATATAACCTCAGGATAAACTACAAAATCTACAAAGATAAATCAACAGCTGGGCGTCTGTCTCTGCCTCAAAGTTAGGTGAATGCACAGAAGTTAGAGAACAGTTTTTTATTAAAAACTACAAATAAAAGATTTAGCTAGTAGGCCTAAACTTTCTGCTCCCATCACAGAAAATTTAGGCATTTGTGATGCATAGGAAAGTGGATCTTCATCAGCACAGACAAAGTGAATGATTAGTGTTCCATGATCTTTGGTTTACATCATTATATATTAGTTTACTTGGATTAGTTTATATATATATATATATATATATATATATGTGTGTGTATATATGTGTATATAATTGCGTATATATGTATATATTTTTTTTCTTTGTGTGTGAATATTAAAAAAACAAGTTTAACAGGGAGGTTACTCTACTTTAAGTTAATTTAAAGTTAATTAGAGGGAGAGGGGGTATGAAAAATAAGTTTTTCCTTTTTCGTATCCTTTTTATAACATTTACAATAATCGATATCAGTTATTTGGCTGTATATACTGACAGGTTTATCTGGTGGGGGGGTTTGTTTCTATTTATGTTCAGGTGAATTTAGTTATTTTGGAAATTGGGGTTTGGTTTGGTTGATGTTATCTAGTCTCTTTTGTGTGTATTTGGTTGATTCATTTATTGTTGTTTTTCAAATTGTCTGAAATAAATTCCTATTCATTCATTCATGCATTCCTGTGACTTTTGGACCGTGATGTGGCAGGATAAGGGATTGCAATCATCCACTGTCAGGTGCTCATGCAGGAGAAAATAATTATGCTAGTCAGTAAGTGGATGCAATCTGCTGGGGTGTTTTACTGCACATGACTTGAGAACTATGATCAATTTAAAATAACGTGGAATCTGTGTGTGGGCCGAGAAGCCAGCCTTCATCATGCTCTTTCTGGTTTGTTTAAAGAGGAGGACCTTAATAAGCTAAGCCTCTCTTTTAAACAGGTGACCAAATGTGTATGATAAACTACAATTTTGATGAGTTACTCCTCAAACTGATTAAGTTTAAGTCATGTATTTTATGTGTGTATGTTTAGGTTAATAGAAACTGACACAATGAGATTTGCTTTCCATAAAAAAATAAAAGCTTTGATTTTAATACCCAGTTTAATTTCCAACAGGTAAATATTACAAAACACTTGCCCAAAGTTGTTAAATGTTTAATTAGATAAAGGATATCACAAAAAAAAGCATATGTAGAGCTTTGCTTATAATATTCCTACATCCCATTGCTGATATTCTATATCAGTGATTCCCACCCAGGGGTATGCACACCCATAGTGGAGCACCAGTATATTGCAAAGGGTGTATGAAAATATTTCATTTCTTAGGTAGTAAAATAAAATGGGGCTGGGATCTGTTTTCCTTTGTGAGGAACCACATAAAAATAAAACAAGCTCTTTTTTTCCAACCAAAAAGTAAGATTTTTTTTTTTTTTTTTCATCTTCAGCTTTGACACACATTTAAACCAGGCAGAGGAACAGCCTGGTATCAGCTGTTTTTCACACTGAGCTATCAGAGCTCATCAAAGCAGCTCAGGTGTTTTGATGAAAACAAAGCAAAACTAATAAAGTCAGTCTGACTTTAATTTTGTTCCCATAACGTCAAGTTTAAATCTGATTATAGGGCAGTTACTCAAAGGAACTCCAGTTTTATAATATGAGTTTATTTTGTATTTATTTCAATTTCTTACTAACTTCTAGGCAACATATTAATGTTTTCTTTTTTGAGATGGAAAGAATAAAATTTTAAAAATAAAACGCTCAAATTAAAAGATTAAGTAAAGTTGTCTTTCAGTTATTGTCCTTTCCACTTTTGGACAATCATTAATACTTTTGATTACTCATGGTAAGATAAAATGCCCAAAGGGATACACAATTCTACAGCATATGATCAAATAAAGCAATTAAAAGTATCTAACTTTTCTTTTTTTTTAACTATTATTAGTTACTTTCATAGTGAAATAAATTTTCCACTCATGTCAGGCCAACAAGCTACAAACAGCAGAGGACTCCATTGTTATTTCTGACTTGTAGAAGCCCTCGGGTTATTTTTCCTCTGTCTTGAAACAAATCAATGAAGTACAACTCACTTTGAACAATTGCACATTTACTGAAATCAGATGTGGGCTGAGGAGCCAGCCGTCATCACACTCATTCTTGTTTGTTGACAGAGCAGGACTTTGATAAACAAGCTTGCTCTTTTGAACAGGTGCCCAAGCATGAGTTCAGTTTCTAAAAGGCATTTCAGAAAAACGCACTGATTAGAGGATGTTTGTTATTATCCATGCAAGCATTTGGATTCTGCAGATCATTCCCAAAGTAACTCAATGACTTTGCTATTAAACATATACCATTTTTTAACCCCAAATGCAGCAAACAAATAGAGGTGGGTAATTTAAAAACTTAAATATAATTATTTAATCAATTTATTTGCTCTAGCCATTAAAATGTAACTTTATACTGAGGTCAGCGTTGAACAGTTTTATTTAGTCAACGTTGCCCTCAAGTGGTTTTTTTGCAAGTTGCATGAAATTTCCATTTAATTTCAAAAATAAACATAACATAAAACCTAGCTTTTGGTCCTATCGAAAAGGTTTTGATCACATCATTCTTGATAAATGTAAAGTTTTCATTCTTAACTGAGGTATTACCAGGCACTGAGTGTGTTATCACTGGCAGCTCTGCAACATGCAGTCGAGCCAGTTCACAAACTCGCCTTATCCTCTCTATCAACATATGGGAGTGCTTTAAGGCTCCTATCTGCTAGCAGCAAATGGTCTTAAATCAGTCATTTTAATATCAAAGCACTTAACACTAGAATGATGATTACTTGCAGGTGGAAAGCCATGCTGCTTGTCAAGACTGCATTTGAAGAAAATGACTGAGCTCTTATCCGACACGTACAGTACTGCCAGTGTTCAATACGCAAGATCACATTACAGAAGATTACTTTGGAGTTTCAGCAATTTTCCCAAATTACACTGGCCTTTGGTCTCTGCTAAACTTGATTGACTTGAATGGTTTTCATTAGTAGCAGAGTGTTTGCTGTTGATGCTGGTACATAAGAGGAGAGGCATTTTTTTTGGGAGGGGGGTGAGTGGGTGCAGCTGCTGGGACACTGAAAGTGGACAGATATGCAAATCCTTTTTCTTGGAAATGCTTCATCATGTTTTAAAGGGAAACCAGACCATGCTTTGATTTGTGACGCTGATCTGTTTTTCAAAGGCCTGAAATGTTCCCACAACATTTAACCTATGTCCTCTCGTTTATTATGATTTTAAAATTCAACCTCTGAAGTTAATAAGTCCAACCAGGCTCTCACAATGTAAGACACAAACTGAAAATATCAGATTTTCTAATGGCTCTAGTTGGCATTGTCAATAAAACAAGCGTCTTATGGATTAGTTTGTCATGTTTGAACTTGAGTCCACCCTTCTGCTGTCTCTTCTTATCCACACACTGAAACTTGAGAAATGGAAATCAGTTAGATGTCACAGTAAGCCTGAACACAAAATGACAAGAAAATAGCCATGAATAACACTGACCACCCTTGTTACCCTCTTAGAAAAATACTTTAAAAATGGATCTAAAATGAAGAGCAGTCCACGCACAATGTTTATCAAAGCCAGAGGTCCTCCTTGCATTCTCTGCAGCTATTTGGCTTTAACTGCTGCCTACAAGCTGAAATCCAAGAAGAGTATCTGTAAGGAATTAAGGCATTGTGTTCTATCCTTCTACAGATTGCGAGGCTACTCTTTCCAAACCCAGTGCATACAATACTCATTAATATCCCAAACCTGATTGTTCTCTGTCATTCTGTATTAATTTGATCATGGTAACAGATACGCAGCTGATGTTGGATTAAATTACTGTGTTAATAGGGATCTCCAGATGTTTCTCTGCATTTTAAGACAGATGTAATGGGTTCTCAGCACCATCTTGAGGAGGCTATGTGATACAGCAAGAAACTCACAAGCCAAACTTGTTGCAGGATTCCGCTTTAGCTGAGGTTCAGTCTTTAGTCAAACACATTTGAAATGATAGATTGGTGCCAAAACAGACAAATTAAGTCAAGGAAAAGTTTAAGTATTGTAAAATATATTGGGCTTTTTTAATGTTTTTTAAGACATATATATCTATAGCTATATATCTACAGATATATAGATAAATACACATATATGAATATACACATACATATGTATGTATACATACATACATATACACATGTACTTAAACACATGTACATATATACATATACATTGTCAATAACATGTATCATTGTGTTTATATATTTTACATCTATATATATATATATATATATATATATATATATATATA
>NW_015150806.1:24307-61718 GCF_000732505.1 Cyprinodon variegatus
TAAAAAGTCGCCATAAAAATAAGTAAAAATATCAGAAAAATCTACTTGAGTACAGTAACGAAGTATTTGTACTTCGTTACTTCCCATCTCTGCACACATTTATATACATACATACATACAACAGTTAGCTAAAACAGCCAACTGCTCTACAATGTAGGTAAAATGTAGTTTTTGAAGTCCAAATCTCTAATAGTGTTCAAGGACTGTAATAAGATGCAAACTAATCAGTCCAACTTTAATCAGCTTCTTTATATAATGACTTTAAACAGTTCTATGCCAGTAGCTCTCTGATTGCATACAAAGGCTTTCCAATTAACTTATGATGCTTTGCTTCTTTAATATATCCGATTTCTGTGTCGTATGCTTTATGATCTATTCGATAGTAAACGTAAGTGTTTTTGTATAGTTTCCATCATAAAAGCAGATTACCAAAGAAGCGATATTGTGCAATAAGTTAACAAGAGGGTAATGTAACAAAGCAACTCACAACAGAGGTATGAAAAGAGGAAATTCTAATACCAAGTTTGTTTTTAATGAAGTGGGAGCTAAAGCTACAGAAGCTACGGATTCATGATTAAGTGCTACCAGCAAGAGGAAATGGAATATAATAATGTTCATGTCGGTTGATCAAAATGGCTGCGAAAAAATGTGAGGCTTAAAAAGGACTAAGTAGACACTATCAGGGTGAATGCTTGGTGTACATTGATTTATTTTGATCTGAACATCGGGTCTTTGATGGGCTTTTATCCTAGAGACAGAGAAAGAGACTAGGTATCTAACCCTCAAATATTAAATATATCCATTTAACACCTTCAAACATGGTGACTAATGTTTAACCTTTATTCTTATCCTTTTTACACCTTCACAGTAAATCTTGTCAACAAATAATGATGTACCCACTATATGGTTTAGAGTTTATTTGAACAGATCCATTTTTAGTCAAGTATTTTGTTGTCACCATTTGAATTTGCTCTCAAACATTAAAAAAACAATACCTAATTTGCACTTGTGCATTTCTAATAACAGAGGAAAAATTTTACATTGATTCTACAGTGTTGAATCAAACCAAAAATATCCCTTCATATACAGCAAATATAGCTGTGCAAAGATCCATTGTGTTACATAAATGCATGTAAACTTTATAGCCAGATATATGGATATTACAAAGCACCGTGGAAGAATATACACCTGTCGAATGTCTCCATAATTAGAGATTATAATACAGGGGCTGTATCCTTAATCTCCGGAAGAACGCAAACATATTCAACATATGAGATACAGGAAGTAGAAATACTTTTTTCTTCTATCTTTTACGCAGAAAGAGAGCAAAGTAAAATAAGTTGTTTTGATATAAAAGATAGACAACAACTTAGTGTTTAATGCCAAATTCAACAACATACACCATAACCTACATGACAAAGCTTGAGATGATTGTATAGCTGCAGCTGGCTATGCTTTGATGCACAGCATTGCATCCAGGAGGTTGTCTGTGTACTTTACTTGTGCTGTTAGAAAACCATGGCGCTTTAAAAGACGACTGTACTCTGCCGCGCTTCGCTGTTTCCCCTCGCTCATGCTGAGAGCCTGCAGCAGCCCTCGACTCGGACCGCTTCTGTTTTCATCCAGAAAGATCTCGCTCAGCAGGAGGCCACAGCCTGGCAGCAAAAGTATATGCAAACAAGAAACTTTAAAGCATACTGGTAGTTAAGCATTCACTGATGCATTCTGCATTAACATAACACTACGAGTGACTAGGCATTTTTTAACTTGGTTATTTCCTAAGACAGTCACGAAAAGAATAAAATAAAATCTAAAGAGAATCAAAATAAAAAGACAATAATCAAAATTCAAATACACAATAGAGCAGAGGAAAAAACCTAAATCACAGCTACGAAATACTGTGTGGTTACCAAAATGGCATACTGTTATTAATTTAACTACGGTAAGTGTGCAACATAGGTGGGTAACTGGAGACCCATATTTCCATAAATGTGGTCTTCCAGTTTCCATTTTTGAGTCGGCTGGAGATAAACAATTACAACCCTATCACGGGAAAAAAAGGAATAAACTTGCAAATAACAGTATGGTAAACAAAGTATTCACCAGATAAAAAAAAAGCAAACTAACAAAGAAGCAAATAATTTTAAGATTTTAAATATTTAAACTTTTTGGATTTTAAAGATCAATAGGAGACTAATGCTTATACTGGGAGAGGGAGTGGCAGCCTGGTGGTTAGGGCATTGCGCTTGGATCCCAGAGGCTCAGAGTTCAAGTCCCACTCCCACGGACTTACACTATGGGTCCCTGAGCAACACCCATAACCCCCACAATGCTCCCCAGGCGCTGCACAATGGCAGCCCACTGCTCCCCAACGGGATGGGTTAAATGCAGAGAGTGAATTTTGTTACTTTGTACTTGTGACAATATACTGTAATGACAATAACGTTTGATTGTATTCTATTCATTCTTATATTAGTTATAACAATCTATGAGCTTAAAAAAAAGAAAAACTACAAACTGTTTGATTTAAATTTCATAATTTTTTCGTACCTGGAGTGCACGCATCTGAGATTTTCCTCAGCAGAATATGTAGCTTCTCATCAGTCAGATCATGGAGAATTCTCACCAGGATGTACAAGTCTGCTTTTGGCAATTCATCTGTTAAAAAGTCTCCTGTTCAAATAGTATAGAAAAGGGCATTTATGGTCACAAAGTGAAGCTGTAATTAAACAGCATTATAAACATTGTATAACATCTAGTAATTAACTGACAGTTAAGAGATAACTGACCTGATTTGAAGGTAACCCTTTCTTCTGTGTGCTGCTGGAAAGGTTCACTCTTCTCCACAACAGAGGGCAAGTCAAGCACGGTTACAGTAAGTTCAGGGTGGATTTTAATCAGCTCATATGAAACGGCACCAGTACAGCCTAGAAAAACAAAGAGTGCCAGTAGATGAATGCGTTCCTACTTTAAAACAATGTAAGGGTTTCATACCTCCCACGTCGCAAGCTGTTTTGTACTTAGAGAGGTCAAAGGCCGCTGCCACAGCAGTAGCTGCAATTTTAGCAGAGCTGTGCATGGCATGCATGAATCTTAGTGTGGCTTCTTCGCTGCTACAAAGAGAGTCCTTTAGATACAGACATAAAGGCAACATGTTAAGCTTTCACTGAGGATTTTATCTGCAATGCATGAATCCTATTCCAAACTTTAAGGTAATCACCTGACTGATCTCTTTGAATTTCTTGACCTTCTCTCGCTGGCTGGTTCCCTCCTTCACAGCACTCTCAAGGTGGGTGAAAAGAGGCCATATTTTATCGTTACAGTGCTGAATGTAGGCGTGCAGCGAAAAATTTGCATCTGAGCGCAGGAGACGTGTGGCCAGGTCTGTGTTCTCAAATACAGGTTTTGGGCATTCTGCTAAAAATAGAAATACATGTGAATCTCAGATGAGAAAAATCATTGAAACATTAATTTTTATCAGTAATTTAAGTTACCGTAAAATTAAATTTACTATGTACACTCAATTTTATATATTTCATTTTGTAGCCCATGTCTTGGGTCCTAGTCTTGTTGCACAATGTTGATCATTTTTTCTATTTTTCCTTTAATTTTTTTTCTATTTAAGTTCTTTTCTTTTTTTTTAAGTTTTGAATTTTTATGCAGTCTATGTGTTTTGTTTTTTTATTTAAAACCACACTCTTTATGAACCAGACACTGATGTCAACCAGATTTTTCCATTTACTCAACTTTTCATTAATAAGTGTTGGTACAGAACTTTAAAGAACCAGTTTCTTTACCAACTAATTTGTAGATAAAGACGGAAACACACTTGGTCATATAAACTCACAGCAATTACATCTAGTTGAATGAAATAATGACGGGTAAATTGATGGTGATTTTCTGTAACTGATCCCACATCCCTGATCTATCATAATCTGACCTACTCAGCAATTTGAATGGAATTTCATGACTCAGACAGATTAGGAGACACTGTGACAAAGGAAAAAAAACATCCCACCTTTGGGAAAATACAACCTAACATTTCTAATTTGCGAAATAAACCAGCTAGGTTTGTCCCCATGCAGGTGAGTCCAGAAGCACACAGCAAACATTCTGTGTGTGTATACAGAAGGTTTGTAGATTAATAATTAGTAAAATATTTTTTACAGACGTTAGGAGCTCTTTAGTCCAGAAAACAGATAAAGGGAAACAATAATCTCTTGAGTTTACAGAGCTGTAACTCCAGCTTTTTTCTTTTAGAGATTTTTGCATGCCTTATACCCTAGTGTTTTTAGAGATTTTTATAATTTTATTTACTATTTCATATATGTTTCATGTTGCACGACTGTACCACAAAAATTTCCTAGTTGTGAACCTCTTCACTAACAATGGCAATAAACCCGATTCTGATTCTGATTCTGATTTTACATTTACTGCCTGGATTATTTATGATGGGGGAATTTCCTACACATACACTCACATTAATACTCATTTTCCAATCTGATGTTACATAGAGGGACCCATGCAGCCAGTGTGACATAGGTTTTAGATTTAGACGTAAGCGGTGTATTTTAGCCTTGACCTTCATGGGGAGGATGTCAATTACGTTTAATTTTTGGAGTTATGATTTTTAGTTTAGCAAATTTATCTTTTTTATTAACTATAAGCAATAAATACATGTTGAATATACTCAAAGATGTGGCAGGTATATTGTGCTGGTAGTGGAAAGCAAAGGTTGGAGAGTTTGCTATAGGTGGGGAACGTGGACTTCTCCAAAAAATACAGATTTCTTTTAGCAATAGTCCTTTTTATCAGATGATGCATTCTATTATTGAAAATACAGTCTTTTAAATGATGGTAAAAAAAAAAAAGAATTCACCAAAATAAACATGAAAAAATATTAGTTATATCGCTCCATTTAATTCCTCTGTATAATAATGAAGGAGTTTTTAACTAAATTCCTGACACACATTTTTTGAACTTTTATATGACAGAATAAATGGGATCCACTTGCATCTAAATAAGATGATTCAATACAATCTGCATATTGAGAGGAATGACTAACTTGTATCTTTGGTCTTTATCAATCCCAGTGACACACAAGCTTCCAGCAGCGTCTCAGTCCCTTTCACAGAGGCTTTGATCTCCTGGGAAACCTGCTCTGCATCCAGCCCAGGCTTTGTGTGTAGCAGGTCGAACAAGCAATACTTGGATGCTGTAAAGAGTGCCTGAGGCATTTTGGGAAAATAAAATAAAGACACATAGATTATAAGGTACTACAGTATTCATAACAGCATGGTACATTAGGTAGTCAGTAAAAGAAAAGAACCACAGAAAGATTTGTAAACACACTCAAATTATTGCATAGATGGTATTTTCCTGCTCAGTTCTCTTCTCCCCTAACTTCAAAATGATACCCAGTAAATTGAGCCAAAAAATGTCTATTAAAGGAGCCCAAAACCAGGATAGAGTTATCATTCCACAATGACTGACTGACCAATTACAAATCTGCCATTTTCTAAAAAGGTTTCTGATGCAACAACCACTTCCTTTGGTAATAACAAATTGCAGTCTAAAGGAATTTATCAGCGGGTTTTACATTGAGAGAAAGTCTCTTTTACTTTAAATGTACTTAAATGATGCCTTGTCTATTGACGCCCAATAAAAAAAAGTCGAGCTCCACCTCTGGTACTTATATAGCATTTCAGTGCTTTATAAGACCAAGGGCCCCAAAGCACTTTACACTATATTCAGTCATTTACCAATATAGGTGATGTGTCAAGTAATCAGGCAGTATTTGCTGTGTTGTGGGGAGTTTTCTCTCTGCAGCTGTACTTCTGCTGAGAAGAAGACTCTGCAGAAGGTGGTCAAAGGTGCACAGTAGACTTCGGACCCATCCTACACACAGACTGCTCTAGCCTCACCCTATGATAGGCAGCGCGAGAGCATCCAGAGCTGAAAAGCGTGGCTCGGAAACAGTTTGTACCCTGCAGATGTTAAGACTTGAGTGGCACATAATTCAGCTTAATCTCTTTCTTAAATGTTAAATATTTAAACTGCAAGTGCTCAAAGAGCCACATTGGACCCAAAAAAACAAAAAACAAATCTGTCTAGAGCCGCAAAAATTTAAAGGTCTTATATAGTCGCACATAATCAGCTTAATCTCTTTCTTAAATGTTAAAAATTTAAACTGAGACCCAAGTCCATATTTCATTCAAGAAGCACGTAAATGTGTGCTGGTATGAAAATAAAAAAAATCCTTAAACAACTAATATCAGTTAATTCTCCCTGACTGGGAAGACAAACATGGATAAACAGACGCTTTCCCATCATCCAAAAAGGCATTAAAACCTCAACGTCCCACTTAGTAAAGTCTGTGAAAAAAGACATTAGAGCACTGACTATGCTCCTTAAAACCAGACGTTTATTTGCATAAGTATTGGTCATACTGCAGTGGTTTGAAATGAATATTTTCTGCTGGAATCAAACCATCAATAAACTACCAGCCTTGAGAACTATGGCAGATCCAGAGTCCAACACAAAACTGGAAATAAGATCATTCAGGAAAAATTGTAACGCTAGTTATAAATAATAATGTCCAGCTTGGTGTACTTTGACCTGAAAGACATATTAAAAATGAGGTAAAAGTGTCCTATGTGCAGGCTGATCCCTGCATCAGTAATTCACCACTCACTCTCAAGATCAATGTGAAAAGTTAATACATTAATTTATTCCCTGAACAGGTTTCTTTAGTTGTAACAGCTAAATTAAAGCCTCAATACATCCTGTAATTGATTTTCTTGCCAAACGGGAGAAATGATAGACCTTACAAAGCTATATAAACCTCAATAAGATATATAAAGCAAGAATCTGACACATCATATGCCCAGTTAACACTTTTTTTTCCAAAGATGCCAATTAAGAGGAAGTGAGAAAAAAAAAGAGTTTAGTCTGTTATACTATGAGAACATTTTGTGAAGGCTATCTTTTAACAGCAAAAAGAAAGCACAAACATTTCTGTTTTAATGCCAGGGTGCAAAGTGAAACCTTAAATAACAGAACTGTACAACACTAAAAAGTATACTAATGACATGAATTGCATTTTGGAAACCACATGAGGCTAAAAGTAACAAAAACCTTCTTCTATGCTGAGAGTTATAAAAAATAGTAAAGGAAAAAAGTAGCAGCTTTCAATGAAAGTAGTGAGAATTTGAAAGAAAATGGAAGAAAAAAACATGCATAAGCATTATATGAGGAGGGAAGCTTCTATCTACTAGCTTTATTTACATGTCTAACACATTTTTATCCCTTTTTCAATTTATTGACATTTAATGCATGATGGTTGCTTGCTCTGATATAATGCTCTCTAGAAAAGAAAGATGTGCAAATTACAACTCATCAGCAAATTAGCCTTTAGAATGGCTGCACCTCAATTTACTGGTTCCCAATGGCCCCATAGAGGTGGCTTTATAACACTCTAAATTCCTAATCTTTAAATAATCCAAATAAAGAGCAATAAATTGCTTTTGCCGAAAAAGAAATTTAAAAAAATGCGAAAATAGCCAATTTGGTATAAGTAGTAGGGGATCTGGAAAAAGGCCAAAAAATAAAGAGACTAAAACTGGTTTGGTCAGCCCTATCTAAATGTGGAAACTGCATATCTAACTGGCATTTTAGGCAAAGAAGGATGAAGTTCTTAGCTTATAGTGTTGGAGATTAAAGAAAAAAAAATCATCATACATATAGGTTACTCAAAAGTGCTACAAACAAAATAGAAAAATAAAAATGTGACAATAATTAAGAGATTAAATATTAATCAATGTAGAAAAATGAAAAGATGACTATTAGCTCACCGCTCTGATAGAGGTATGGAAAGGAGCCACTGTTAAATTTACAGCAAACTGCTTTAAACAGTAGAATTTACCTCCACCACCTGCTCAAAACCAGCACGACCCAAAATATAGCAAATCAAAGTATAAGCCCATAACATTTCATGCAACCTAAATTATCTATACAAAGACACATTTAGTATGAGAAAAATATCATTATTGCAACAATGTAGGGATAGTCTCTTTCAGATGTGCAGAGAATAACGTTTAGTTTTTTGTTTGCCACCTCTATTGTTCCTCTATAGCAGGGGTCGGCAACCCAAACTGCAATAAACCAATCTGTCTGGAGCCGCAAAAATGTAAACGTCTTATCTAAGCCTCGTAAGGCTATACGGGCTCTAAGTGCATTAGCCCAGTATAAAAAAGGAGCACTTGGGTCAGAATATATATTAAGCATTCATGATTAAATGTTTATCCTGGAGCAAATGTCACACAGTAGCATTAGGTGAAGGAGGAGCAGTGAACGTTCTCACTGAATAGAATTCACTGCGCGCCACTTCACCGCCCTTCACTACACGGTTTGTAGGTATTAGGTTTTATTGCATTGATGAAATTTTAGAAACATGATAAAGGAATCTTTCTATGGTGGACGTGTTTCTTTCCAAGCAGGAACTGACATCCATCAGAGAAGCGCTCTCTTAACCCGAAATGTCACATTCTCCGGCACCAGCGTTCCTTGCTGTTATTTTTATTTTGAGGATTTTGGGTGAAAAAAAATGGAAGAAATTCACATTCCTGCATAAGAGCGCTACCTGTTCAATCTGTGAACGGTTTCCATTCTTGCAACAAAACTAGCAGCAGTAGCGGAGTTTGGAGATGCAATCTTTGCTCTCCTCTAATTTATCCAGAACTTCTGCAATCGAACTTTTTCTCTCACTCCCAGCTTGGTGGTTGGCTGCATATTTAGCATGCCTTCCTTGGAAATGCCTTTCCAAATTACTCTTTTTATTTTTTGACAACCTCTCATTGCAAAGCAAACATACAGGCAATCCTTCCACATTAATAATGAATGCAAATGATTCAGTCCATTCTTCTTTTAATCCTCTGTTCTCATCAGATATCTTCCTTTTTTTTCCCTTTTGGATCCATGGTCCAGACACACCTTCCTCTTTTTCTACAACAGCCACCTGCCTGGGACTACACCGCACTGAAACGTGCATTGCAGGCTATGACCACTGATCTCTATGGCTATAACGCAAATTTCTGTTGAAAGAAATGTTTACATTTATTTGTTATACAATTATTTTACAGCATTGGAAAACATAATTAATGTTTGTTTGACCTCCTGCACACCATATTAAAATAAAAAAACAAAAGAAATTTTTATAAATTTTTGAAAAAATCTCCATGGAGCTAGCCTGATAAACTAGACTAAATGTGAGATTAACTGTGTAATTTAGTCTGACCCCGATTAATGAGACATCGGAAGATTGTTGATGAGAACAACCCGTTGTTTTTCAAACCATGTCTGTGCCTATTGGCCAATGCTCTGACCAATGAGCACAACTGACTGTGACGTAGTAAACGCCACAGAAAGCTGGTGGGGGAGTGTAAACAAACAGCCTGTTGGTAAAACGGCGAATAAGTCCTTCTTAAAAATGAATGAGAGTGGAGGCTCTTCCTGCTCATGTTTCAAGGAAAACCCCAAGTCTAATCTTTCTAAAATTGATTCCAAAGCCGAGTCAAAAATCGCATCAGTCCTTCACACACGACTATGCCGACAGAGGCCCACTGCAGACAGGCTGCCGTTAGCCCTGGCTGCCGTTACCCTCGGAGGTCCGCTGGCTGTTGCGGCCCTTTCAACTTCGGCAATTGTTTTTTTAATTACGCATTAAAATGGTAAATGGATCAAATAGTGACGATTTTAAGTATAATGTTCTCGCCTCAAATTATCTTAAAACATACTTTTATTGAACAACAGCAACAGAAAGAAAAATTTGAACTTTCAATGGAATGCTCCATTGAAACAGTGCATGCTACTGTTCAATAGCTTTCTCCAGTGTCGTGCAGCTTTGTCGTCACACCCTCAAAACCCTGCCCGCTTTGCATCCAGACATTCAAAACACATTTCTGCGTTGTGATTGGCCCGCCAGATTTAGGGCCTGGGGCATTGATCGAGGCTAGACCAACTCGCAGGCAGGTGGGGCTTCTTTACTAGGCTACCATGGAGCTGCAAGAGCTGCACTAAAGAGCTGAATGCGGCTCCGGAGCCGCAGGTTGGCAACTTCTGATCTACAGGCTCTATGATGATTGTTTTTTGGTGGAGAATCATTTTTTATAAATATGCCACAATATCCAAAATCGGGCATTGTGTTTTGTCATTGTTCCACTGAATTATTTCTGGCCTAAAGGACCATAGAAATGAATGGATGCAGGTTTGCACCTGACCTTCAAACACACATAATACAGATGCAAAAATGTGCACCTGCAAATTCTTTTACAAAAACGCTTTGTACTGACATGCATATCCTGCTTCCATAGAGTTTCACTGTTCAGTCCTCAGTCTAAGTTCAGCATGTTCTTAGAGGAAGCAGACTAAAACCTTTGGGTCATGTGTTCCCTAGCTGTTTAAAGATCAAACTCTAAGAGGAGCTGGGAAGAACAATAGTTCTTAAAGACAGATACTTAAATATAGATACACTAATCAAAAGCAAACATTAATACATACATTTTAATGTATAAATTAATGTACAATGAACGGTGTGGAAGTATAATCAATACATTTTCAAACTTAGGAATTATATAAAGATGCAGCTGAGAAATAATACATTTCCCAAATTAATTCCATCAAAAAAGTAAAGGAGTAAGATATTTTAAAAAAAGTATAATTAGAAACATGAAGTCATAGTCTGCATGCGGCGGAGTTCCAGAAAAGTGGCACACCGCAATGTTCAGACACCACAAACAAAAGTCCAGACAAACAGGAATACTATAGTGTAGTTCTTAATGGTGTAAACAGATTATCCGTTTACACTTTACAAGATGTGCAAAAACAACTTAAAGAAAAGAGAATAAAGAAATTATTCAAAACCGTTTAGAAATTCTTCAAGTTTTATACGAGCTACAGTCATGTGTTTACCCATCTTAAAAAACATGTTTCACTAATTAATCCAATGACATGCAAAAAAATTTGGGCAACCCAAAGTTGCTAGGAAACTCAGAAAAGTAATATACAAAACAGGAAGCACTGCAACAAAAACAATAAGCGAAAGTGCAACTTCTTAGCCGCATTCAGCCACCTGCCTCAGCCTGCTTTCAAAACCCGGAAAACTCTGATTTATTATTAAAACCCCCGTGGCAGGAAAAAAAAAAAAGGAAAATCTAAAAAGAACTGTATTGAAAACAATGAGCTAGGAGTAAATAAATTTGTGCTAAAAGCACTTGTTACCTTAGATGCTTTAAATCCATCTATCAGTTTATTAATCAGCTCCAAGTCTTCTTTCTTAGGCCCCCTGTCATCATGCATGGCCCCATCTTTACTCCTCAGCATTGGTGATATGGTCTCTCTATCATCATCTTCAAACAAACTGCTGACCTTTGCCTCACTTTTATTGCTCGTCTTTTTCACCTGGAAGAGAAACAATTTATGTAACAAAAAATAACATTTGACCAAACGGTATTTCTAAACCTAAAGACCCGACCAAACCTTATGAAGCGGACTAGATGACGGGCTTTTGGGTCTGGGGATGTTTTTAGAGCTTTCCTTCTGCTGACTTAAAATGGAGGTGGAAAGAGAGTCGCTGACGCTGAGGTTGACGGTTTCAGTTGTGTCGGGGGTAAAGAAAGAGCAGTGGTTGTAAATAACCCCTAGCTGTTTGCAGAAGTGGTTGAGAGGAAACCCAACGACGTTTAAGAAGTCTCCATGGACGTACTCCACCAGCATGCCCCCGAGAGCTTGGATGCCATAGCCCCCAGCTTTGTCCCTGGAAAAAAAAAAATCAAAAAACAAAGAGTAAAAAAAAAACACATTCTAGTTTACAGTAATCCACTGATTCAATCTAATGTCAAATAACAATTAAGACTTCCTTGAAAAAGTATTCATAAGATAAGATAAGATAGACTATTGATCTCAAAGTGGAAAAATTAACTTGTCACATTGGCTCAATATTTAAAAGAAGGTAACACAATAACCAGGAAAGTCTATATGATCTTTAGGATCTATTCTAAATATAAAGAAATTGATCAAAAAAAATCTATTAAAGCTGTATGATTAGCACACATCGTCACATAAGCCATGCTTATTGCCAACTTTAAATGAAAAGGAGAAAAAAATGCTGTTGTAGGTCTGCAAATAGCATACCCAATGTCACCATAGCCATACTTACTGACCATTTCAATCTTAAAAAACAAAAACGCTCTTGCATGAACTGAATGATTCAGTGAATAAATCATTTTAATGAACTGGTTGTAGTGATTTATTTCACTCAAAGACACTGCTGATCCCATCACTTGTGTTTTTATGGGCAGCAGCCATTTCTCTTTTTGCTCCTCAACACATGGTGGTTAGTTTATTAGTTTATATATGTGCATAGTTTTTATACAGGAAACTATGTGGATTGACAAACTCAAGATGAACAGGTTGAAAATCACAGAACTATTGAAAAACCCACCCCTGACTTATCACACATGAAGCTGCAGTTAGATTTTCACCTTACAAAAGCTGTTTACAGTTTAACTCTTGATAAATACCAGATACCAACAGGTGCATAGCATCCGTTTGTATGTGAGTATGATCGTACAAATTATACATTTGAAGAGTTGAAAGGAATACAAAAACATTTACTGGTTCACTAAGTGGCCATCAATTAATGTCCAGATGAAATAATTAATAGCTTTTATTGACCCAGAGACACAAAACTACCGTGAAATCTAATATAAAATCTTGACAAATAATGGTTAATTTGGTTAACATATGTTCCTAAAGATTAACTAATAAGATCCATTTAGACAGACCAGACTAAAGGTAATATACTTTGAGTATTGCAGTATGGTCGCCTACAAGAAGAGGCTAAAATTCTTAATCCTCAAGTAGTGTTGCGCCGATGTCATTTTTTTGGCCCCGATACCGATTGCCGGTACCTGGCTGTGCAGTATTTGCCAATACCGATACCATCGGTTTGAAATTTGTGTGTGTGTATATACATAAAGAACATAAAATAACTGCCATTATGGTTTTGTCAAGCTGCTGCTTACCTTTGTGAAGCTGGAAAAGACTAATACAAAGTTAATCTGGTAGAACTTTTTCTTGCCTACCTGGAATGGGGGACAATAGTTAAATAAACTCTTGGCTCTCAGAATGGTATCGTGCCCTATTTATTGGTACTCTCCGATACTGATACCACCATTGTAGTGCTGGATTGGGGCCCTGTTCGATACTGGTATCGGTATCAGTGCAATACTATCCTCAAGTGGAGCCAGATCGTATTAGTTGCAAGAGAAATATTCATGCTGGAGGCATGCAACAAAAGAAACGTGAAGCATTATAGAAAAAGCCATATTACGTATAAGCATGGCTAATTGTGAGCATTTGGTGAGTTAATGCACTTCACGAAGCCAAGTTTTAACATTCCTACAAGAACAACCATTAGCACCTGTTGAAAAGCACTGCTAAGAGCACTAAGTGCACTTTGACTAATGTTCACCTGATTGATACGAAGCAGCAAGGACTCTTACAGCCCGTCAGAGACAAAACCTGTCTTTAAATAACAGTTTCACATTTCTGTTCATGAGGGATTATTAGTGTCTTACATATCTCTGTATATTTATATTATCATTGTACATTTTCCTTTTATATTTTTATAAAGATTTATAAGTTTAAAGAGAAAAGTGCAAGAAAAACCAATTTTTACTTTTCTTGGGTCAGTTTTTAAATACAGCTTGCAAAAAAAAAGTTACTATATGAACACACTTAGGTCCATAAACCAACAAAAATGTGTATTAGTTACCCATTTACTGAAGCAGATTGAAGTTATAGTCATAGACATACTGTAGGTTTTCACACTAAAATGTTTGAGGGGTGGGGATTTGCATTTGGACGATTCTGCTGCAAAGAACATATGTGGTCAAAGAAGCTCTCAATACAAGTGAAAAAAGTGCATCCAAAGACTGCAACAATTATAGGAGTGACAATCTACAGCTTATATATTCTGAGAAAGAAAGAAAGCACAGGTGGAATCATCAACGCAAAAATACAGAGATGCCCAAAACAGTGGAGGATATGTTTGTCATGGTTAAAAAAAGCCCTTACATTAGCCGATCAAGTGGGGAAAAAAAAAAAAAAACTTTCCAGGAATGCCATGTATCAATATCCAATCCTTCCACAAAGCAAATACTTCCTGAAAGTAAACACAGAGGGTTCACTGCACTGTGAACTGTGCAGTGTAAACCCACTCATAACTCTTAGGAATAAAATGGTAAAAAAACAAACAAAAAAAAAACTTAAAAAAGCCAGCACTGTTCTGGGAAAACATTCTTTGGACAGATTAAAGCAAGATTGAGTTCTACCACAATGATGGAAAGAAAAGGAGTATGGCAAAGAGATGGTACAGCTCATCATTCAAAGAAAACCAAATTATCTGTAAAACATAGTGGAGGCAGGGTGGTGGTAGGGCATGCATGGCTGCTATAGTAGAACTGAGTCACTGTGTTAATTGATAATGTGAAACTGGACAAAAGCAGCCAAATGAATTCTGAGGTATTAAGAGACATACTGATGAAAACTGATTGATTTTGTTTCGTAATACAGATGGAAACTGTCCCAAAGAAAAAACCCAAAGCAATCCAGGTGGAATACTCTTCAATGGCCAATCAGTCACCTGATATTAACCCAACTGAGAATGCATTTAATGAGTTAAAAAAAAAAAAATAATTAGACAGAAAGACACACAAACAAACAATAACTTAAAACCACTGCAATATGTGTAAAATGAGGGAAGCACAGCATCTGTTGATGTCCGTAAGCTCCAGACTGCAGGCAGTCATTGCAAACAAGTATTTCAGTTATTTAAATTGTCCAATTATTTTTGAGTCTCTCAAAAAAAGGGATTGTGTTTAAAATCTGATAATTTTTTTCACATTTATATTCCACCATTTGTTCAACCCACTGAATTAAAGCTGAAAAACTAAACTTCAACTCCATCTGAATTATTACATTAATGTACAGAAGCATAATGAGAAAAATATTGTTTCTGTCCAAATATTTATAAACCAAACTGCATCTTGCATCAACCAGGCTGGACGCACCTTTTTTATGAGGAAGTGCATTTTTTATTTCTTGATAGCTCATCCTAATCTGAGTTTATCTTCAAAGTTAAGGAGCTACTGTGTATTTTAGGCCCAGAAATGCTTAAACTAATAGGCCTAACAAGGAGAGCTTTAGGCAGAGAAATAAGACCAAGTGATCATCTACAGCTCAGATGGAGACATTAGTTTAAAAAAATAAACTTTTGGTTGAGCAACAAATGTTGCTTTAAACAAAAGGGATTATCAAAAAGATCACTACTAAAACTAGGGCTGCAACTAATGATTATTTTGCAAATTGATGATTTTGTCGATAATTTTTTTTTCGTTTAATCGATTAATAATCAGATAGTCAAAGGTTTCTTAAAGAACATTTTTTTATGAAATCGAATCTGGTAAAACTAAAACGTTTCCACTTGAGGAGTTCTGGATAGAGCATATTGACAGACAAAAACGTTTTTTTTTTTTTGTTTGTTTGTTTGTTTGTTTTTTTTATCTTAAATGCAAAATGTTAAAAAAATATATATATATTTTTTTTTACAATTTTGGCATTATTACTGTTCTAAGTGACTAGAGCAGCTAAAGGCATGTTTTACAACCTCTATACTCCAGTTAACGATTACTCGATTACTAAATTAGTTGACAATTATTTCAATATCGCTTAATCACGATTAACCCGATTAATTGTTTCAGCCCAAATTAAAGCAAAACCACAAGCAGTCCAAATGTTGTTTGCCAAAAGCCATTTAGGGGACTTCACAAACATGACGAAGTGGACATTTTTGTCAGATTAGATATACACCTTTCACCATTTCTGTTTTCATGTAAAACATTATGGAAACTTGAAAGAATCCAAATAAGGGGCCCCAAATGGCATTGGCAAAACACAGGTTGGAACAAACATTGAGTGAACGTGTTAGGCGTTATCTATAAAGATTGCTTAGAAAGTGGATTTAAAAACCGATTTGCTCCAGGTCCATATAAATGATAAAATTTTACAGTGGACATGAAAGGAGGATGGGGTAAAAAGCAATGGAGTTTAAAAAATAATGATTTAAAAATAATATTATTAATGACAAAAATTACATATAGTGCATAGATATCTTAAATTGATACAAACAAAGGTTATAGGCAATTAAAATAAAATCGTTTGCTTTCCACTTTGCAGTTTGCACAGACATCTAGTACATTATTCTAATATTTTTATTTCGGATTTTTTTTAAAATGGTTCACATGCCAGTAGACTCTCCCTGTCATTAAGTTAATGCCCCCTTAATAGACACGAAGACCACAGAAATCCTTGCGTGTGAGTTTGCATCCGGATTTCAAAAGTGCTAAATATAGATCCAAAAACTGCACCAGCAATGATTTTCAGATTCGCTTTGCCCATAGAAAGAATTTACATTTGCACATCCTCCACCCAATATATTGTTTAGTTTGCTCATAGAAAA
Source organism: Cyprinodon variegatus (assembly GCF_000732505.1). Lineage (NCBI taxonomy): Eukaryota > Metazoa > Chordata > Actinopteri > Cyprinodontiformes > Cyprinodontidae > Cyprinodon > Cyprinodon variegatus. Next base: position 40,887 of record NW_015150806.1, read on the forward strand.
AGATACATATTCATGAAGGCACACAAAGAGAAATATCTGCATTTGATGAACAAGACATGTTGCAAACCCAATACAGATTGTACATACTTTGAAGATCTGATACTGTAAGTGAATATTATTAGGTTTGCATGCATTTCAATACAAACAACCCCTTTTTCAGATTACACTGTATGCATTGCTGAAAACAAAAAAATTAACAACACCATGAACAGACCTTTTTTCGAGGGAAAAACATGGAAGTTGTAATTTCAGACTGTGGGGAAGCTTTTTTAATAAGATGGTTGGAGGAAAGATTAAACAAAACCACGATAATCCCGAAAGAAACTATGAAGAGCAACCGAAACAAATAGCCACAGCTACCATGGAACAGTTTAGATTGACACATACAGTATCTATTTGAATGGCCAAGCCAACATCCCAGCAGGAATCAAGTTAAGAATATGTAGCAAGACTTGATAGACGATGTTTAGCAACGCTTCCTGTCCAATCTGACTCAGCTTTAGCTTTCCTCCAATACCATTGGTTGTTGAGTATCTTTTTGACGAACTTTGTTTACCATTTACTTTCTTTCATGAAATAGCCTAGCTGCAGAAAGTCATTAAATTCAAAAGAAATTCATTTTCTTTTTTTATTAAACCCATCATGTAACAATATATACACTACTTTTGCTAGACACTTTAAAATTTAATTTAGTCTAATTTAAAAGTATAGTAGAGGATGCTCTTTTTCCGAGTGGATTTTCTAAATAAGTGGTCTTCTTACTTGTCAATCATTCAGGTGATATGTTTACGTAAGGCCGTCCTACGTGCTCATCCCCATTTTCACTTACTGGTGGTGAGTCTGACATGGTGGAAAAACTGCAAATCTTCTTTTGCAAAGTAAGCTTGTATGAGCAATAGAAACAGTAAGTTTTTAACAGAGCGTGTGCAAGGAGAAATGGGCTCATGCACGCTCTCATACGCATTTAATAAGCGTTTCCTCTCAGTAGCGGGTACAGGGTTGTGCTTGTGGATTTTTTTTTGCACAAGTTGAGAGGGCGGGTCTTTTCAAAATTTGCAAAAAAAAAATCCTCCACCAAACCTTTAATACTTCACACTAACACAACACATGCCTTTTCAAACCAGGTAAACACAGCTTATTAAAATTCAAAGTTCAAAAGGCAACAAGTTCACGGGCTTCAAAATGAGTTAAAAATAAATAATATCGACAGAATGGTTACTGATGCAAACCATGCAAAGAATGATCAACACCACAAAGTCCCAAAGGTCAAACGTCTATACTCACATAGGTTCACCACTATTGATGTATTCCCATAGCATGTCCTCTGAGAGCTCTGCAAACTTAACCTTTGTTTCCTCATAGAAGTCTATTAACTGGTAGTCAACTTCATCATCTGGGCAGGAATCAGAGACGGTTAGAAATTAGACATTTTATCTGATAGTAACAAACAAGTCAATGAAGTGTTAAAACATACTGTCTTTATCGTGACACAGGACAATAGCGACTCCAGTAAACACACTGTGTTCTTTACCGCTCAAACTGAAAAGCAAAAAAAAAAACAAAAAAAAACATGATATATAATTACATGATTCTTTTGTTTGTTCTTTAGTGTAAACTGTAAAACAACATAAAGTCTGTACCTTGATAACATCCTGTAAGCATCCTGCTTATCAACAGGCTTTTCAAGAATCATGCCATTAACAGTCTAGAAATGTAGAAACAGTAATCATTTGGATGCAATCAAAATTAAGACAGCATCACACAAGTGGCTCCTGGAATGTTTTTTCCTTCTTACCACAATTGTGTCTGCACCAATTACCACGTCAGGGGTTTTCAAGTGTTTCTAAAGCAAAGTAGGACAAATACATGTATTAGACTATTCATCTGGATAATTGGCCCTGCGACGGACTGGCGACCTGTCCAGGGTGTACCCCGCCTCTCGCTGGAGATAGGCACCAGCACCCCTCGCGACCCAACTTGGGATTAAGCGTGTCAGAAAATGGATGGATGGATCTGGATAATTCTGCATTGTATGCTAAGAAAATAACCAAACTTACAATCGTCATCCTCCTGGCCACCTCCAATGCCTTCTGCTTGGCTGTCTCGACAGCATACTCATGAGGGGCTTTGAAAAGCCCCTTATCAAGAGTTTCTTTAAACCAAGACGGCACAACCTCGAAACGCAGCCCCTAACACGCAAGAGAAAGAAAAACAGGACAGTATTTACAATATTTACAGGAGTGTAGGTCATCTTTTAGATGGCAGCATTTCTTTTTTTATTATTTCTTGAAAAGACATTGCATTTAAGATCACAATTTTATTCTGCAGCTAAACAGATAACAGACTTATTAACAGATTTCCTTTTTCATGATAGAAAATGTTAAAATACGTAGTTTGATCACTGATCTAGAGGAATTTTTAAACTTAAAAACATGATATTTGTATAGCACTAGTTTCTTTTAAAAGCACATACCGCATTTCGCAGTATCTCCAGTCTTCTAGGAGAGGAACTGGCCAACACCACCAGTTTACCAGAGAGCTTAGAAATGACTGGATTTAGCACCATTGTGGCCTTGGGGTTAACAAACCTTTGAGATAGAAAGAGTTAAATATTAAAATATAGATGTGGAGAAGGCTGGACCAGAGACACTGTTTGAATAATCGATCAGCAGAACTTCAGACTTTGCTTTCAATATTCATCAATGAAAGTGGCTATAGAAGCAAAGCTGTCCATTGAACATGGAAATCTCCATTTTTAACACTTTAAATCTATTTGTACATCTTATTCACACAATTTATAAATACATATATCAAAAAATGACATATAACTACTGAAATATAACCATTAGTTGAATGTATGTACAGTTTGAACAGGTTATTATGCTATTGTTATTGTTAATTAAGGCTCCAAATAAACAAACTTAACCAACTGCTGCCACTTAGATAAGCTACCATCATCTAATAAAAGTAAACACGCCAAACTTCTTTATTTACTCTGTAGCATTGACATAAGTTCGTATCATCTTACCTGAAAGAGAACTTTTTAAAAACCTACACGAATCTGTCTATAAATAATTCCGTTTAGAACACATTTAGAAGACATGATTAACATTATCCACTTGCTTCCAGAAAGCTTTCTCTTACCTGCAGAAGGCATGAAAGGTAGTAAGAAACGCTTGCTAAGGCAGCCCAATTACGTATCTGACGTAATGACGTTTGAAGTGGAGGCGGATACTGCTACGCCATTGGTCGCTTGGCGAAGCCGTGCCAGTGAGACGGCCAATGGGCGATCTCCCTCTCCGTAAAATGATTGGTGTAAACATAACAGCTGACCAGGGGCAAAGAGTTACTTGTCTTCTAGCATGTTTTATTGTTTTTAAGTTATATTTTTGCATTAGGTTTGCAGGGGGCTTGATGTACAAACATCATGGAATATTTTTTAAGGATAGGATTTTTTAACAGAGCAATAATATGAACGAAGCTTAAAAAAGAAAAAAATGAAAATGTATAGATGTTGTTTTACTATAACAACCGGAAATGTTCAAATTAGGTCATAGATGTCTAGTAAACAAACAGTCCTGGCTGCTTACGCAATATGTTGTTTCTGCTGCTATGTCCAACTCTTTGATTTATCTTGTTCGATATGTGGTGGGTAAGAATTATTAAATACATGTGCAAGCTGTTTGTTTGATTTTTTTTTTTTTTACCAACCACCAAAAAAGTTTTATTTTTATTTATTTATTTATTTATTTTAGCTTTTATTGGTCATTAAACTGTCACAAGTACAGAGCAGCAGAAATTAACTCTGCATTTGACCCATCTTCTTGGGGAGCAGTGGGCTGCCGTTGCTCGGCACCCAAAGGAGCAGTGTGGAGTTAAGGGTCTTGTTCAGGGACCCAGAGAGCAGTCTGGGGATCTAACCGGGTACTTGCAACCTTCTCAGAGCACAATCACACTCCCCCATTGTTCCAGTTCCAATTTAAATAATACTGTAAATTGTATTCCCAAACTGAGAGTTATGTAAAATTAATAAGATATACAATGGAAAATCATTTTATTTATCTTATATTTTCATTTTGTTTGCATTTATTAATCCAATTAGTTTGTCTGTGCCCCCTTTCTGCTAAAAATAATTTTCCTCTCACTTCACTTTATCAGCACATTCTGCTTCTCACGCCCACTTGTAAGTTCACTAATAAAAAAGGTGAAATCAGTCAAATTGATTACAGTATATTAACTGCAGCAGAGAAAAAAAATTACATAACACTAATAATGAAAACAGAGAGGAGAGTTTATTATCATTTAATCAAAAAAACAAAACAACGACTTTGGTATTTTGACAGTTATACACTGACATATTTACAAATGTAAAAGAAAGACCACCATTAACAACCATTATATTAACCTAAGCATTTAGGTTAACCTGAAACATACATTTTTACATAAATTCACAGCTTAGAATGCTACATATTTTGCAGTAAAAACAGTCATGATGTGATGTTTGAGCAGACAGGTAAACTTTTTTGCAAAATAATCCACTGATGGTGATGGCTTAAGTGGGACTTTGCACAACAGAATAACAATTCTGTAAGATAAGAATTGCATTCATCACTTGGGAATAAGAAAGAAAGAAAGAAAGAAAGAAAGTCACCTGTAGTACCAGATCATATAAATGAAACCTAAAATATAAACACTGTTAAAGCATAACATAACATAAATGCAGAGTAAAACAACATGGTTCCCTTTCACATTTACCAGGAAAAATTATAGAAAACATTCCTTGTCAATGTTGCTAAGTTTTACTTTACTTAAGTAATGTGCAACATTCTCTTCAAACGTTGTCCTTCTCCATTACTATAACCTGTTCAAAACATTCAATAATGAAAATGTCATATTTTGAGCACATTTAGAAAATATAGTCCTCACCAGTTGTAACAGACACATGATAAAAATGTAAAAAGAACAATGATCTTATTGGATTTAAATGTCAATTATATCAACTTATTCAATTAATATGTTTCTGAATTGTTACATTATAGTTAGGTGCTATTATACAATTTAGAAGGCTTTCATACATCAGTTATGGTCCTAACATAAATATTTATCTTTCTGTGCATGATGTGGCTGTAAGATTTGAAGACTAAAGACAGTGAATTTGTTTCTTATTGGTAATAATCTAAGCAGGTTAATCTCAAGTCACAAGTTAGTCCAGAAATGAAAAAGGACTGATGAACAAGCTCCAGCAAACATGCTTGTTGAACACCTATTGTCCAGTTGCTTCAATACAGATCATGGAATAGCGAAAAACTTTGACTTTGAGCTGACAAGTAACATTTTATTAACTGTTATTGACCAATTTTTCCCCTATCGTTCAAAAGATAAAGGATTTTGCAACATGAAACAAGAACACATGTTGCAAGATCTCCAAACCCCGCCTTAATTTTAGTCACTTTCCTTCTTTCACAAGTCTTTTTAAGGTTTTGTATTATTGGTAGGTTCTAAATCTGACTATCCAGAGTACAAGGTCTCTTTGTTCTCTGTCCTTATAGAGTCTGCGCTACTCAGGCTGTGCAAATTCAATATCTGTCTCAATTTCTGCCTAAAATCTTTTGAAGCAAAGTAATATATGAAAGGATCCAGACAACTGTTTAGACAGCTAAAACAGAGAGAAAGCTTGTAGGCCATGTACAAAGACTTGTTATAGAAGAGCCTCAGGATACTATGAGTCAACAAGAGGATGTTGTTTGGAGCAAAGCAGAGCACAAAAACCAGAAGAACGACAATAGCCAGGCGTATGGCCCTGTCTTTCTGCACCGTCTTGCAATCACTAGACAGCTTGTATATGACACTAACATAGCAGAACATTGTGACACAGAAGGGTAACAGGAAGAGCACAAACACCATGGTGAACAGGAACGCTGCCCAGGCCCCCACTGTTGGGAGCATTGATTTCTTTAGCACGTCAAAGCATGTGGTGATCCCAAGTTCAGGGATATCAAAAGTCAGGTCTGTGGTCATGAGAGGGTACAGGACACCCAGGACCAACCCCCACATCAAGAGGCAGCTGAAAACAGCGATAGACTTTCTCCTCTTGTTCTTTCTGAATATCATGGGCTTCACAATGCCCAGGTAGCGATCGATGCCAATGGCCATCATCGTCAGGATAGAACAATACATGTTGGTGTAGAAAACAAGGGTCAGGAAGCTGAAGGGGATGGAAAAAAGGTTTGAGCAAAAATTAAACAAATTAAAAACGTCTTAATCTGCAAGTTGCTCACAAATTTTGTCCAGTTAAGAATTAGAACCAAACTGAAAAGGCAAATAACCAACCAAATTATCTAATCTAAATATAAATTAGTTATTAGACTACACTTATCGTTGAGGTAATACATTTCTACTATAATTTTCAAGTTGGAAAATGTTCTTGTAATCTTTGTACCTGCACATCTTGGATCCTAGTGTCCAGTTGTATCCTTGGAGCTGGTAGGAGATTTGAAAGGGAAGGGCAGAGCCAAGAGCCAAGTCAGTGAGAGTTAGATTAATCATGAAGATGATGGATGGAGTCTTCGGGGACGTACGAAACAGCAGGAGCCAAATTGATAGGCCATTTCCCACTAGGTTGATGACGGTGACAACCATGTATATAACAGAAATGACAGAGCTGGTGTTCACATTTTGAAACAGAGATAGGGTGGCATTATCAAGCTGTGTTCTGCTGGAATTCCCCCTCATGGTTGGATGGCAATTGCCCCTTATTACCTGTGTACCAAAGAATAACACAAAAGTTTTTTTAGTTAGTAAACGTCATTTTAATGTCAATTTTCTGAGATATATCAAGAAAGGTTTGATGACAAACACATCTTTAATGTATAATTCTGTCACCTTTACAAAATCAAAGTGAAAAGGCACAATAACTAATTAGAAACCACAAACACATTGCCTGCTTCTGATTTGATGCATACCACGCATAACTTTTTCAATGCTAAGGTGTGAAAAAACATGATTCAGGTTCCTTCAACCTGTGTTGTTGATTGCGTGCAACAAAGAAACTGTTTCGGGTGGAGTTTTCACACAGGAAAAGGGCATGAATGTTTTGTGGTAAGATATGCAAACTCTGGGTACCTTTTGTACCGCTGCAACGTAGAAAAATGTGGAATGAAAGGTCACATCAGAATCTGTTAAATCATAATCTGAGAACTAAAAACATTTTCTTGGCAGTGTCTATAAGTGACTGAAGATCGGAATGTGGGTGTGGGCAGGTGAAGAAACACTTTCTCTGCCATGTGGGGAGTATGGTCTTGGTGGTAGTGGGGGGGACCACAAAATATAGAATTCTCCACCAAGTTGAGGCACATCCTTGTTATCTCAGGGACTTTATTACTGTTAGCACCTCTGATCATTGTTGCCTTAAACATTGGATGTCTGGAATGCCTTAAACAGTATAAAATAAAATAAAAAATTATATATTCGTCCTTTCAGAACACTGTCTATAAATCGAACCCAGCATGTTGCTTTTCAACTCTGCAAGCACAGGACAGACACAGAAAAAACATCCTTGAGTCATTTTCTCTTTCAAGTGTTCAGTAATGGAAAGCTCTTTATTACTTAAACAACACACCGCACTGTATTTGGGTAGCTTTTTTTCCTTTAGTCACCAAATGTCTATTTGTGTAAAAATGTAGAGAAGAAATCTAAAGATATTTTAATAAGTATAAGGATAATTAAATGTAGTTGTTTTTTATCTATTTTTTTCTCTTAGATAAAGCCCTCATAATCAACGAAACTACTACCTTACGGTGATTGATCTGTAGTATGATTACTGAAAGTATTGATTACCTGCCTTCACTCCCATATTAACTGAGGAAACATCCCACTCGTAATTTTTCAGGTGCAATATGACGTTTATCTACCCTAAACAGCTACAATGGCTTGAAGTGTTCTAAGAAGGTTGTTGACAAGGGTAGCAGTGTGTTTTGACCATTCTTTGAGAAATTCATTTATAGGATCAAAAGACTGGTGTGGGACGTGACAGACTGTCTCTTAGTCTCAGCTAAAGAGCCAAGAGGAGGTCCCTTAAAAACAAACCCACAACACCATTCCCTGTCCACTAAATTTTACATTTGGCACAATGCCATTATCATACACTGTTCTCCTGACGACGAACAAGCCTACATTTTTCCATCAGATTGCCAGATGAAGAAGTAATATTCGTTATTCCATAGAGCTTGACTCTTCTACTGTATGGTACATTGTCATTCTGCTTTACACCACTGCATCTCACCCTTTGCATTGCATTTGGTGGTGCATGTTTAGGTAACATTGCTTGAAAATGGAAACCCATTCTATAAAGCTCTCTACACACAGTTCTTTAGCTAATGTAAAGGCCACTTGAAGATTGGGAGTCTGTAGTATCTGACTTTCTAGAAAGTGGCTAATTATGCGGACTACCCTCATCAGCATCCACTGCGACTGCTCTGTTGGTTTTCGTGGCATACCACTTTGTGGCTGACTAGCTATCGTTCTCAATCACTTTTACTTTCTTGTACATACATGTAACGGTAGAAAATATTTACTTCCATGGATTTTTTCTGATTGGACTTGGTTGAACAGTTGGTATCCTACAGTACCACTATACTACGCTTAAATTCATTGATCTGCTGAGGCGACCCATTCTTTTAACAAATACATACCCAGTTTTAAGTAATTGATTTTATAAATATGAAACTGATTGTATCTTCTGGTTCAAAATTTAATTGGTGCAAATACTTGTGGTGATATAGTTCAAAAGATGTGTTAAGGATGGAAGCAAATTTTTGTGGTGGCAATTCCGCTACAATAAACAAGCGATTTTTTTTTTTCATTGCATAAATGTGCAATATTCATATATGCTATCTTTTATTAAATCCGTCACAACTCTGGTCAAAAGTTAAAGTGATGTAAAAGGAGGGAGACATTAATAAGTTATTAAATACATAATTATCAGAAGTTATTTTAAATGAATGTGAAATCATCTGAAATCGATTTTTTTTTTTTTATGTAAACAGGAATTTTACACATACTTATGTGTTTAATAGGTACAGACAAAAAAGAAAAACGTGTTGAGATAGTCTCCTTTAAAGCTTTTAAGGTCTGGCATGTCTAGAAAAAAGGATAGATCGATAAATAGTTATTTTGTTTATTCATTGAAGTGTGGCATTCATGGCATCCCATAGAGGGCAAGGCTGTTATTTCTTTTAAACTCTTTTGAAAAATACAAGGCTAGAAAATAACAGAAAATGAGAACATAAGCCTTCAGAAAGTTCTATCAAAGAAATCACAATAAATTTCTCTAAAACAAGCTACATGTTCAAAAGAGAAAATAAAGAGTTATTACTTAAGATCTACCCCACTGCTCTATGTAACAAGACATGGGCGCCTTTGTTTTCCTGAAAGTACCTAAACTGACTTTAGTGGTTTGCTTCTTTCCACCACTCTATCAATACATTTAAATCTAACAATGTTGTCAAAACATTTGTTGTCATACATTTCTGTGTCATTTCTCAAATATTGCGTTTAACCAAAAGCTAAATATTTTAATAACCAATAAGCTATACTACATATGAATATAGTACAGTATTCTAAAGAAAATTAAAACAAAGGTTTAAAAAACAAAAGATAGGTACCCCTAACTAGGCCTACCCATTACATGATGTTAAGATTCTCAATTGTGAGTAAAAGTAAGGTTTGTACTGTTGAAAACGTACCTTTTTAACTGGAGAGGCAAATAAGGCAGGTGGGCACGTGTTTGGCAGTTGCAGATGGAGGCACAGATACTCTGACTGAGGAAGGCTGGTGAGGAAATGGGGTCTAAGCTCGATGTAGTGGCGCTGAAAGGAAACGCACCATGTGACAACCGTCATCCTACCAACCGTAGTAACGGCCACATGTTTTATTCTCACTTGGCATTGAACCATAAGGCACTGTCATATCGAAGACTTCCTCCACATTCAACTTGTTCATGTAGAGGAGTCATATTCACTGATTCATCTGCTTTATTTCTCCCACAACTGTAATGTTTCCACTGCAACAATTTATTCATTTTTTTCAAAGAGTATCATGTATAACTATGACAAAGAGGATCTTTATAGAGTTTACAGAGAACTACAACAGAAACTAAAAGAACACGAATCTGTGTTTTTAGGGAAATCCCAACATTTCATACTTCACTTTCTGCCATTAGCAGCTTTTAATGACTGCAAGTTGTGCTCATAGAATGATTATAATGATTATAATATTTAATGACATACATTAAATGCAAAGGGGAAAAAGGTAAATCTTTATTCAAAAAGGTGTTTACCATATTAGCTTTACATCCCACAATCAATTAAAATACAATATAACCAAATATAAGGGAAAATTTGCTGTTTACAAAGCCTCATTTCAGAGTGAAGCAAGAATGCAACAGTTAAGCTTGTTCATGTAACTTTTGTGCTTCAACTGATTTCCTGTTGATCCTCATAGTTCTGCTTTATCCAGGGGAGAGTTAATCTGACACAGTGGTGTATTTCTTTTAAAAAGAGGTCAAAAGTTAACCAAAAAAGTATATATATTTTAATAGAGAACTCTGAATAAAGAAGACATGTTTTCTGCACCACACCTGTCAGAAAAAAACTGTATTCTTCCGGTTCACTCAAACAGAGAGGTGATCAGTACATGTCACTCCTAAATGTAAATGACTCAAAGCTGTAATGTGCTTGTGCAGACTAAGCAGTTTGAACGTTGCCTCACCCAAAAACAACCTAAATAACTGAAACATCCAACCAGGACAAAGCCCACTTTTTTCCTCTAAGTGGAACCCTTAAAACTTAAAAAAACAAAACAAAATAATTGATATAGTGTGAGTAAAAAATGGTTGAAAAAATAATTGAAGGCTTTTGGAAATAAAACTATTGACAGTTTATTTGCTGACAGCTTTATTATAACATAAAATGATAAATGTGTTTTGACACTAATTATTACAGAAGTTATGACATTTAAAATTTCAAGGCTTTTCCGCTGGTCTGTTACAGTGTTCTCATTGACACACCATTTCCACATGCTAAGTAACAAAGTTGAGACTTTTTGTTTTAGAAATGAAGATGCACAAGCATATAGCCTGGAGTCTTATTGGGTGTGTTTCTGTGGCAGCCCTGGTTTGTGAAATTTTCACCATCTTCAATGCATTTCTTCCCATAATCAGTCAGGTTGGATAGGGTGTGTTGGTAGGCAGTAATTTTTTTTTATTATTTCCACAAATAATCAATTGGATTCCATTGTGAGAGCTAGTGAGACCACTAAAGCACATTTAAAAATATCTGCTACAGCTATTTTGTCGTTATTTTTAGTCAGTGCTTAGATTCACTGTTTTGTTAGATGTTAGCCTTTGTTTGAAGTTCAGAATACTCATGAACTATATCTATATTTGGCTGACTTCTACAAACTATCTGCACATTTCCTGCAACACAAAAAACATCCCAATAGCCTGATGCTGCTTGCTCTATGCTTAAGATTTGGAGTGGTGTTAGCCAACTAATGCGGACTGCATGTTTTAGCTTCTTTAATAAAGGCGGGCAAGATAACTTTTATACACCAGGTCTTAAGCATCTCTGTCAACATCAACTATGCTGTGTGCTTCTGGTCACTCTGATATGATCTAACTGGTAAAGCAGATGGTTTTGTCACAGAAAAAAAACTTGGGACTTCAACTTAATAAGTCACTTTTCTGATCAGAAGGCAGAGGAGTCAAAAGTATTAATGTTTATTACTCAAGTAGAAGTAGAAATTTTTACTGTTTAAAACACTTTTATAGAAGGTAGAGTATCAGCTTAAGCTTTTTACTCAAGTAAAAGTGTAAAAGTATAATTTTTAAAACTACTTTAAGTATAAAAGTAAAGGTAATGCAGGAAAAAATTTAAGGACAGATGCTTAAACCTTATACTTCACTACCTTACTAAAAGGAAAATTTTTCTACAATTCTGGATGAAATCTTCCTTATATTAAATCATGTAGATGATTTATGATCATCTATAAATAATGGCAACAGTGTCAAATTTTAAATTGCATCAACTTGAAAACTATTGAATTTGGTAGGTGGTGGACAACAAGTTGGTGCAGTAAAACCACCAAGGAATTAATTGTCTTGATGAAACAAATTATTTTCATGTTTTTTATTTTTTTTTAAATACCAAAAATGCTATAATGAAAATGTGCTTAAATTAGAAAAAACAAAACAAAAAAAGGGGTAAAAAAAAAATGACTCCAGTAAAGTATAGATAGCCAACATTTTTGCTAAGTAAGGTCATGAATTATTTGTACTTTGTTACTTGACACCTCTGTCAGAAGGTCAGGATTAAATTTCCTTGGGGGAACAGGGCAAATGTAATAACAATACAAAAAATATAACATATAATATATAAAGTAAGCCAAAAAGCTACTTGTGGCATCTTCTAGGCTACTAATATAGCAGATGAATACCATGATTATATCCAAAGACAACTGAAACTAAAAGTGCAGCACTTTCACTTTTAAATCACTCTAAATAAAACAGAAAAAGATAAAAATCTAATTTGGTGAAAAGGACCAATCAGTTCTGGTTTCTGTTCAAACAAATATAATCATAAACATAAACTATTTTTTCTTTAGTGCAGTGGCTAGATAAGGGGCCAGTTATATAGGGGCACTGGGCACTGGCCCCTGTGGGCCCCTGTCTAGAACCACCCATGTCTCTGACCAAACTCCTTTTTCTCGGATGACTCACTTAGGTTTAGCAGCCATATTTATGCAACATCCTGCTGCTTCCAACTATCTTATTTCAATATAATAGAGACCATGGTGCTTTTATGGTTAAGCAAATGCTCTCTAATTTTTGTGCTTTTGACTCAATCCGGTCTCAGAGTTATTTAGAAAACTCCTTTGACAGTGTGGTTTCTGCTCTGCAATGCACTATCAATGATAAGACCTCATTTAGACAAGTGTGTTCTATTCACAATCTATTCACAAGTATCACAAGTAAGCTCAGAGTTGCAGAAAGTTGTTAAAGATCATCAGTTGCAATCAGATGTACCAGAACTTTATTTTAACTGTTATATTAAAGGAAGTGAACACTTAGGCACCAATTTTTATTTAAATTGTTCTGTTAAATATACAAACTTGTCAGAAAATGTGATTTATGGATTTTGGAAAGTGATACTACACCCAAGCTTAATATAAATGATAGAAAACTATTCGCAGTTTTAGAATAAATCTATATACCAGAGTGTAGAAAATATAACATGGTGTTTTTAGTTTCTGGTGACACTGTAGGTGTTTATGCATGAATTCACAAAGCATAACATTTTGAAGAAATTTGATTTCCTTGGTTGTTCTTGGTCTGCTGGTTAACTGTACATACAGCAAAATACCTTTACCCCAAATTTTAAAAAGTCAGTTTCTTTATCAGTTTGACATAAAACATGTTTATATTACTATAAATAAAACAAGAAGAATAAAGAAAACACATTTTAAGATGTTTCATATGTTGTAAATAGTTTCTCATACAGAAGGCAATGTCATTGTCTTACAAATACTGTGTTGTCCTGGGTGTAACTGTGATGCTTTCTACCACACGTGAGAGGAAAGTACCATAACAATACATGAGGCTGAAAACGTGGTGACAGAAAAAAATAAACAGATACAACTTCAATACCAGCCTACAAACAGGAACTAAGAAACCAGTGAAGCAGTAAGAACAGCTTCCATCAGTTTACTCTGAAAAAAATCCCCAGTTGTTGTGCATCATTAATCTTCTCCTAAAACCCAAACCACTCACTGCTCATCTTTGCTTTTCTCAAATCCCCTCTCCTTCCCAGTTCCCATGTTGAGGACCTCATAACAATGCTCCGTCCTGCATTCAGGGGAATGACCAATGGGGAGGCAGTCATAAGGTTTATTAGCTGAACCCATACGCTTCCTGTTGCGCGCACCTGGCTGATAGAGCTGCATGGCTGGACGGTCCTGCAGGCAGGAAAGGAAGGTGAGAAGCGAAATTCTGAATTAATTTTCACAGATACACATAGTGTGCAATGCAAAACTACTACAACTGTCTCACATATTTTTCACCTGTGACCTGTAGGTTCAGGTTAAAATAGATATCAATCTACACCTTTGTCCCATTAATGGCGAATAAAGAAAATGAAACTTTTTTTAAATGAATAAGCTGTCAGTAATTTCTCCCACCTGAGCTGTGGATCTCTGTAGCTCCTCCAGAGTTACTACTAATGTCTTAGCAGTGTTTAAAGCTCTGTTTGATGCTCTCTTTACTCATGCTGCAGGTTTAGGTGGACAGTTTGTCCATCACATTAAATCGTACTAAAATACATTTAGTTGGAATAAACTGTAGAAATTAAGATATATTTTTTGAATTACAGTCTACTTGGGGAACTACGGTGTAAAGCAGAATGCACTTTAACTTTAGGTCACAGATAAACATCAATAAAGTAATGGAAGTCTTAATCTACATATCCAGCGATTTTTGACAGCAATTTATTTTTTAAACAAAGAAGCAAAACTTTGCAGTATCTGAATCAAATCTGCACTAAGGATGATTTAGAACTTTATGAAAAACACTGAAGAATTATTATATCAGCAAAGAAAAATCAAAACACAAATATTTGCTCAATTTCACTATGATTTGTTTTATCTTAGAGACTTTATATAACCTCTATCATCCTAACTGATTCTTTGCTGTTTTTCAGTAAATGTAGGCAATGTTATAAATAAATTTGAGTGACACGACCATGTTTGAGGTACTATTTAAATTGAATTTAGTCACCAATAAAAACACTCTTAAACCAGCATTATGAGAGACATTCAAGTCAATTCTCATGCTCACCTTCTCGCTCACCTTGTTTCGGAGGCGTTCCTTTCTATTGCTCAGATCCTCCCTGTCCTCCTTTCCCATTTTATCTCCACTGTCAGGACAGTAAGAATAGCCATGATGATGGCCCTCTTTCTTGGCCCGGTCCTGGCAGTAGCCCTTCCCCCATTTGGTCTCATCTTTCCGGCGCATGAACTTTTCAAACTCGTAGTGATGTCGTTGCCGTTTTCTCTCGTCATCCTTACCACGGTGATCCTTATCTCTCTGCCTGCGGCTGTGCTGCTCTCTCTGCTCTTTGTCACTCTCAGGCTGACCTCTGCTGGTTGAATATATATTGAAGCATGTATCATTTCATAGTCAGAAAAAAATAAATAAATAAAACAGCTACTGAAACTCCATGACAGATTAAGACAAATAGTGCAGATTCCCCTTTGCATCAGGTCAATAAATGCCCATCAGCTTGTGCAACAACAAAAGAAATGTACCTTTCTTTTGCAATATTTATTCTATAAATTTCATGCCATAATCTACAGAAAAATCATAACTATACCTTACATATAAAATTTTTTTTGAAAGAATTTGGAAGAAGTTGTAAAAACTAAGTTTAAGTTTAAATATAAAAATATTTTTATTGCGGTAAAATTTACTGCTACCTTGAATAGCAGAGCAATATTAACAGTTAAGAAAAAATAATCAAAATATAAGTAGAGCTGCATGTCTACTTTATTGACCAATGGATATTTAAACACATTTTTCTAACATTTTAAAATCAAGGCTTTTCTAACGATCATATAAATCCTTTATTGATAATATGCAATATTTTTTGAATGCATGGGACTCTAAAGGCCTGCAAAACGTTCTACTGTTGTCCATCAATTCTGTTGCAGTATCAGTTATGCTGGTTTAAAGAAACTTGCACATATATTTATTGCACTTATAGCATGCACTTATATTTGTTGGCTAGTAAGAGACAGCGTATAGAAAGACACTCAAGCCCAGAATGTTACAAACAATTTTTAATTAACTTTTAAAACCTTTTTACTGTAGTGATGACTTATGAAGCTGAATTGTAATAAAAAAATTAAGTTAAACTGTTATTTTTATAAGTCAGCCATTTCTTACTTTTCTTTTGGATCCTTTGATTTTGGTTGTCCTCCAGTTTTCTCCCATTTGCCCCCACCTACATCACAAGGGTCACTTTTTTCCTTTATTCGATCTGAATCAGCATCATCATCTCTGTCACTCTTCTTTAAAAGCTGTAAATAAAAAACAAAAAAATCACTAAATATGCAATTCTGCAACATATAATTGAAAAGCACAAACAAAATGTATTTTCTGCAGAACATGGAGTAACCTTAATCTTGATGTCTTTTTCAGAAAGCTTTTTCTGTTTCTCAGCCTCTTTTCGCTTGCGCCTCTCCTCCTCTCGTCGCTTTCGCTTCTCTTCTTCACGTTGCCTTTTCTTTTCAAGTTCCCGTCGCTTTCTCTCTTCTCTCTTCTCCTCTCGGATCCTCTGTTAAAAGTGTAAACCACAGAATTGTTTTTCTCTTTGTTTTTTTTAAGTTGTGCTGTTGTTTTTACAATTGTTTCTGCCTCACCTGTTTTTCGATTTTCTTGTTTTTTATGTACTCCAGGAGGGGCGTCGTTCTTTTGGCTTAGAGAAAACAGACAGAAAGAATTAGAATAGAAAAAGTTAATCGTATTAAAGAAACTTAACATTTACTTTGTACGTGGTGAACATGACTTAGCTTATTGGTATTTTGGTTACAAATAACTAGAAATCATCAAAATGCAAAAGGCTGAAAACAGAAATGTAGTAGTTTAGTAAATTTAAGCCCAGTCAACTTTATCACATTGAGTTGATTGGTGGAAGGTAACTATATGTTAGAATCTGTAATAAAAAACTTTGATATGTCTGTGATGAGATTCTAAAAACAAAAACTTATTCTAAAAGGGAAATGAAGGGATACAAATCTCTCCAACGTATAAAAATCAGTCCTTTCTCTTTCTTAGTTCTCCAACATTTCAGAGAATATATTTTTGCAATTTCTTTGTTATTTTTATAAAAACAAACCAAAACTCCTCATCCACTGATGGTCATTTTAGGTTTAATGTCTGAATGGCAATAATACAACAATTTAAAATAAAAACATAAAGTATATATTGTTATGCAATTGTTGTCTTTGAGGTAACAGGAGGTTTCCGTGTGTGGTTTTTCTTCTTGTGACATAAGCTTATATCAAAAAGTCCTCTGATAAAGTTTCATATCCCTTTCTAAGTGCAGCGGAAAGGAAACCGATAGTTTTAAAAGTGGGTAAATATAAATACAACAAGTTAACACTAAACAACACATATAAAAAAGGGTCATACTAAGTAACAGGCAAATAAACAAAGGTCAAACTCCATTTCAAGCTGAACATGATGGATGGTTTTAAGTAAGAAGGTAAGTGTTCTTGAAAGCCATCCTACTTTCCACTTTAACCGGGACTTTATCATGTGGCAGCGGTCTGGGCAGAGACGCCCTCACCCTAGACACTTCCTCTAGCTCCTCTGGTAAAGCCTGGGGAGTTCCAAGGGCAGCCATAGACCCTGTAGGGTGTTCTGAGCTATTCCTTGGGCCTACTTCCACTGAAACATACCTGGAACACCTTCTGAGGTAGATATCCAGGGGGCAGCTGGCACCGATGCCCAAGACACTTCAGCGGACTTCTCTCAATATAGAGGAGCAGCTGCTAATATTACAAGTAGTTCAGTCCCTTCGTAGGATGGCTAAGCTCCTTGCCTTATCTCTGAGAGAGTGACTGGTCACCCTGCTCAGGAAGCTCTTTTCTCCCCATTGTATCCTGGATCTCTTTCTTTTCACCATGGCTCAAATTTTATAACCATAAGCGAGGATAGAAACAGTAATGCAGCAGCTACATAGATATGTTTGTTTTGTGCAGAGGTATCAGACATAACATATAACTAACCAAATATCAAACAAAATGCAGCAAAAAAAAAAAAAAAAAACGTATAAATTATAATTGGGTAATTATTATGATTCAGATTTAAAAAAATGTTTTTTTCATTGTATGTTTTAAAAATTCTATATTTAAATAGAACTGAAAACTGAACAAAAAACTGAACCCTTTATGTAATCTTCTTCCAAAAACATATTCTGTGGTTTTTAATTAAAGATTCAGGTGAACATTTTTAAGGAAAGTTTATGTTTTAAAAGTATGTGGTAAGACTCATTTTTAACAGTGACATGTATTAACCTTTTGTGGTAAATGTGTGGAATAAACGTCTTAAAGCGTAAATTTTGTTTTTCCAGGTTGCTGTAAAAATGTATAAAAGACAATAAACCGATATAAAGTAAATAAACAGAGACTTAATTATGACAGTCTATAAAACATTTTTGTTTAATATAAATCATTAATACTGTTTAATGTTTGTATTTAGGCAGCAGTGATACTCTCAGGTGGAATGTTCAACTTCATCTTTCAATAGTTAGTATATTAACCATAAAAATTCCAACAAAGTTACTGTATAGTTAATTGTTTATTCACTTTAACATACCATAATTAAACACCCCTTATCAGAACTTCCTCTCTAATCAGAATAGAGAGAACAGGGAGGAAGAAAAGAGTCTCTGCATTCATTCAATTCTATTAAATTCGATATAACGAGCAAATGCTAAACCCAATCAATGTGTATGTTATGCAGAACCAAAATGGAATCAGAAAACATAAATGTATAAATATGTGTGTAGATTTATTACAAAGGACTTATATTTACTGATTTATTTAGAAAATTCTAATGTTTTGCTAATTTCTTTGCTCATGTACCGGTTGACACAGTATGATTAGTGTAGGTTAGGGATGAACACTTTCAGGCCCCGAAGCTTAGTATTCTGCAACTTTTAGATGTGTCCCTGGTCGAATGCGCCTGAATCAAGAAATCAGATGGTTTAGAGGATTCATGAGAAATTGACTGCACATGAAGGATGTATTTCGGCCATTTGATTCAGGTGAGTTGGACAGCTCAGTTGTAGGAAAGCGGCACTCAAGCTCTTGGGGTTTCCATCCCTGGTGTAGACTGACCCTAAATGGTTTTGGCACCTATCATTTTTCAGCAACCCGTCAGTACCCAATGGTCCCTGTCTGGCTACTTCTATAGCCACTTTCCCTCTGAAAATACTGGCTTAATGCGTGTTTTTTAAACATGGGTCGAGCCGCTAAAAATCAACATTTGGTTCCCTTCCCACTGGTAAAGGAAGCTGGGTCTAACCCCGTGCTGGCAAGCTGGTAGGCTTCTGCCCCCCCAGCAGCTGTATGTCTGGTGACACCATCGTGCTGGGATAGCTTTGATGATATCACCAGTGCGACAGATATCAGGAAAGTAAACAATGGAGAGCAACATGTAAGGAAGTCAGGGTGTAGTCATTGAGCTTTATTGTTTTGCTCCTTTATCTTTCCGAATCCCTCTCACCAGTGGTGTGCCATGTTTATTGAATGTAAACAGAGTTATTTTGGCTTGTTAGATCAGACATGGCTGTACGGTGTGTGTTGACGTCCGTGCATTGTGCTCAATGGTATCACGTAAATTAGTGGTTCAACACAGCTCTAGTGTTCCCCACAGCATGCCATTTAGAGCCGAGGTGATTATAACATGGGTTGCTTGCAGAGTCGTTTGACCAGGGAAGACATGCGTCAGTGAGCTTTTCCCACTGCCACTAAAAGCAGATTGTTTCCAAGTTAAACAGGTTTGTCGACCAGTGGGAAATGCGTATATGAACAAATTTTCATGCCCCTGCCACTGATGTAATATTATGCTTTTGGCTTAATTTTTTTCTCTATATTTAGTATACTTGTTATATAACATTTTTTTACTTGCCTGTGATCATATTTGAGATGATAATATCCAAAAAACATAAAGATCAAAATAAAATATCAGATTAAATGTCAAAAAAATTGTAAGACTATACCTATGAGCTCTCTAGTCTTAGCTTCTATCTCCCCAAGAAGGGTCTCAGGATTGGCCATGGACTTGTCTTCATCACAGGAGTAGTTCTCCAAGAAACGCTTATATTCTGGATCTAAGGAAAATTTCAGGAAAATTTTGAAAATTAAATACGACAAAAAAGTTTTTGCAAATATTAGAAAACATCAGTGCATTTTGGTTTGATAAGAGTCTCTCTTTTTTCTTGTATTTTTGTACCTTCTTCAATGCTTCCAGCCTTGGCATCTTTCTTCTTCAGCTTCTTTTTGGAAATTTTCTGGAAAGGGGCAAACTCTACTACAGCAGGATACTCCTGGCCTGAGTAAATATTAAAATACTGGTTAGAATAACCTTTAATCGACCAGCTATCAAATAGTAACTATGGCAATAAATGCACAATTTACCTTCCTAAATGTGAAAATTAGCCCTAAGCTTCTGTTTGCATTTCATATAACCAAATAATTTAAAGAGCCAGTCAACATTCAAGCCCAGCACTGTCAAAGCAAAAATGGGTTTAGAAAGATTAAAATACCCTTGTTGTCAATGAAGACATAACCATCAAATCGATCTCGAAACAGCAGGATATCTTCTGTGCTTTTGAAGTTTATATAAGCTCGGGAAAACAGGTGGGGATAAAGACTGTAAAGATAAACAAAAACTAGTCAATAGATGGGGGAAAAGCAAAATGAATAATAGTATTATAATAAAACTCATACCTTTGATCTGCTGGAAAAAACTCAAAATAGTCATAAGATGGAAGAGGACTAAGATGCTCTTCGAGTTGGTCCTTTGACAGGTTAGGTGGAAGCCTTCGAATAACCACCTGAAAGATTAGAAAGGTTGTATCTACAATTAAATAAGATGTGTAAAAAATGCAGCTTAAGCAGATCAGTAGTTTAACAACCATAATTTAAACCTTTAATACAAGACTATGCCACAAATGTACTTATGATAACCTCCTTCGGAGTAATTCTGAGTGT